>NC_048896.1:500282-549537 GCF_011077185.1 Oxyura jamaicensis
TCCTTTCCTTTCCTTTCCTTTCCTTCCTTTCCTTTCCTTTCCTTTCCTTTCCTTTCCTTTCCTTTCCTTTCCTTTCCTTTCCTTTCCTTTCCTTTCCTTTCCTTTCCTTTCCTTTCCTTTCCTTTCCATGTAAATAATATCTAAAATATTATGAAATTTTCCTTTTAGCTTCTGCCCACAGAGGTTAAATTTTGTTAGTCTGTTAGGCAAGACAGGGTCCCTTCTTCTGTATAACATTGTTCCCAAGACAGGATCAACTGTAGTTAGATGATTCCCAAAGATATTTTAACCTGATTTTAAAGGCTGTTGTGACAAATATATGTTTGTTTTTCCATGTATGCATATAATTGTACATGTTTATTTATATAATTTAATCAGAGCAGCATCTTATTAATACCTCTGTGCCTACACCTTTAAAATCCAATTACTCTTTGCAGTTACATTTGGCTGGTTAGATCATTTTGAGATGGCAAGTTAAATAGATGAGACTGCTTTGCAATTTGACTCTATGTAATGAACTGCTGTTGTTTCCATATCATGATAGCTGCGTACCATCCATTTCATCTGCTCTCAGAATTTATATGGCATGCATTACTATAATATTTGCCTAGGATCCTCTTTACGAACTGTAAACTGAGGTTCAAAACACCAAGGGTGAAACCCGTGAAAGTTCTTGAACATTGCAACATTCAGCGTTGAGCACTTGAAAGTGGGGCAGCTGCCAGAACACAGCCTGCAGAGCTTCAGGCATTGTATGTGAATGCTTCTGTAAGTGTGGAAATATTTAGGTGAAAGCTTATGGCCCTTAAGGACATTCAAGTGTGAAGCGTGAGGCAAATCCTGAAGGCACCTTCACTTCTTCACAGGCCTTTGCCTGTTCAACTTTCTATGTCCCTGTAGAAGGTCTATAGCTCCGGACAGAGTCCTTAGATCTTCTGAGTGAATAGAATAGGCATGTGTTCATCTTTTCCCGATATGTAAAAAAATTTAAGTTGGATTTTAAAGAGATGACTTTAAACCAGTCTGTCTCTGAATATTAAATACACTGCAGCTCTCAGTGATCCAGTTTGCTTTGAAACCCTATAGCTTAGGATTTATTAGAACTTCTCAAAAGCTTTTTGGTGGAGACAAATGGAAATTGGCAAACTATGTCTTAAAGAGAAGTCAAACTTTTAAAGGAAAAATGTATTTGTGGTAAGAAAAGGAAAAATTATCAAGAGATTTAGAACTTTCTTTAAAATAATGTGATATTAACTTAAAGCAAATCTTTGAACTTGCAACTGTTTGGCAAATTATGTATGCAAATCAATTTTTTGTATATTTTTTCTTCGTATTAGCATGGTGATTGATATAAAACTTTATGTGGGAATAGTCCAAGGAGAGCTTTAAATATTTCCTTAAAAGAGACTTCTGTTTAGTTAGAAAAATATCTGTTCTTGGGCAGAAATTTTGTTTTAAAGAAAAAAAAAAAAAAGGCAGCCCAGGACTTGCCAGAGCCAAAGAGAATACAAATGCCAACAGTTTTGAGTTCAGCTGTAAGTTCAAACATTAACTCTTGAGAGATTCCCAGCTTGGCAATTAGACTATCCCACTCTTCAGCAGTGGATATTATGAAATAAATATTTTTTCTTTCTAAAGAGAAGTCAGTAATAATTAAATACCTCCACAGAATTTATTCCTTCAGCTTCATTCTGAAGTATCTGACCCTGCACTGGCATGGTAATTTACTTTTTATACACAAATCTGTTTTTAATAATGATGACTGAGTTACTGCTTGTTGTTTAAGCAAAAAGTAATGGACTAAATTCCTCTTTGTTGTAAACACAGCATCACTTTAACTACATTAAAGAGCATTTACCCTATTTTGTAACAGTAACAATAAAACTGCCCTTTTTTTTTTTTTTTTTTTTTAAGACAATAACTGATCATATGATCATATGTCAGATTCTAGTCAAGCTTTGGAAATTATTTGGTTCACAATGATGTTGGCTTTTTAATCAACATTTTGCTCTCTTTCCCTCGTCTTGCTCTTGAATGATAAAGATATTTATAAAATGGAAGGGCGAGGGAGGAGCAACGCTGCAGTTTACATGGCAGACAAAACTCTATTAACTTTTATCCCAGCAGAGCAGTAAGAGACTCCTCTCCCCTCCCCCCTCACCCCCTCCCCCCCCCCCCCCCAAAAAAAAAGAAATTAAAATTAAAAACAATTTACAAAGTCACCAAAGGAAGAAAGGAATAATCCAGGATTTGTTCAGCAAATTCCCTTACAGCTGGTCTAAGCATTAATACTTTAAGATTTGTTCGGTGTCTAGATATTGATGCTGTAAGAACTGTACAAATGAGGGAAAGGTTCAGTTAAAACTAAGGTGTGTCAGTAGGCAGCACAGAACTTAGGTCATCTTTGTGTTGTCTTTAGTAGAAAGGTAATGGATCTAAATATTTTGCTTTCCTCTGCCCTCCATATTTTGTTTTCTAGGCTTTAAATCACATTAATCTTTTCATCAGTGATGGGATCAGGGTCTAGAAGAAGGTGTCCCATGCTCTACTCAGTTAATATGTAAACGAATAGTAGAATACAGAGTGCAACCACCCTTCCAAGCCTTAGAGTTACCCATATAGGTAAGTGATTAGTGTTTTTCTGTCCAAGCCTAAGAGATTAAGACAGTTCTTCTTTAATTAGAATGTTAGAGGTCTGTCAGAATGTTAGAGGTCATCCCAGTGATGCCACTCAAATCTGCTTCTTTTTCTTTTCTTTTTTTTTTTTTTTTCTCACAAAGTTCTAGTATTCTAAAAAATCAACAGGACATCTGGCAAACCAGCTACTTTCATTAATAGTGTTGCTGTGCATACGGCTGTATATAGAGTTCCTCCGTGTCAAGGTGTTGATTCTGGCACTCGCATTTAATTCTGTCAAGAAGCAAGCAAGTTAAGGACAAGTCACTTCATCTTACAGGGTGTTGTTTCCTTGTCAGTAAAATTGGTATAACAGCGCTTCTTCTGTACAGCAGAGCTATGGAGCATTTTGATAGATGCTGATAAGGTCCTTAAAGTGTGTAATTATAAAGATCATGAAGAAAAAGGTACAAGTGTACCTCTATATGCCAACATGAAGGTGCATAACTTCTATGAGGCTGAAATGCATAAATATTTGTTCATAGATATTTTAAGTTTGCACAGTTATTTACATGCATAAAAAGGCTGTAAAAAGAGCACTATCCTGTCTTCACTAGTGTCATTTCTCTGCTGAATCTGCTCTGTGCATGTGCCTTTGTTATCAAAACACAAGCCATTCTATACAAAAGAATGAAAAAGAAAACAGCATTTTCACTTTGCCTTCTCTGACTATATTCACACTTCATCTTTTCTCTGAACAGGTACTAATGCAACAACTGTTGATTTTTAAAATTAAAAGCTACCACATGAACTGTGGTGTGAAACAGTTTTTGGCAATGGAGAAATGCAGGCCTGGCAGGGTATATAAATACTGACAACTGTGACTGGAATGCACTGGCAGATGCATCTGGAGAAGTTTGAGTAATCCCTAACTCTTCAGCTCCTTGTTAACAGAATTGCCTGCAATGCTTGTGTTGAACCATAGGCTGTCTCATCCATTACTATTTTTAATCAAACTGATGTTAGAATGAATGGTGTGTATTAAGGGATGGCAGAATGGTAATGTAAGATGGTATATGACATAAGAGATGGAAGAAAGTAACCAAATATTTACAGGTTACAGCACTAATTGCATCCATAAAGAAGCTGTAAAAATAGCACGGTCTTGTATGCAGTTGTATCACTTCCATGTTAAATCTGCTGAAGTTGTTTCCGCCTGCTAACCATCAACCTGATTTCACTTTGCATCATCAGTCAAAGGTAAAATTTGTATCAATTTTTTCCATCTCTGACTCAGTCACCTGGTTACATACTGAGTGATTTACACATTTGGTGATGCCTCAGATAACTCTCTAATCCCAATGGATTTGCACACGCATGCCTTGCTGAAATGAAAACAGCCGTTTTGTGAAAGGTGTGTCTAAGTGGACAGACTTCTGAGTTGCTTGCAAAGCTGACTAGGATAGAAGATAGCAGTTTTATTTTCTTTTGTGAAGCAAATGGGACTCTGAGCCCACAGTGTGAGTAGATCTGTAGTGTGAGAATGGGCATAAGTAACAGAGCACTGCTTTAAAGGTGAAAGTAGGACTAGGAAAAATAAGAAGAGCAAAAGAAACTCACTCTGTTCTTACATTATGCCACAGAGGTAATCACAGTTCTATTGTACTAGTTTGAATAAATGCCTGTGTCATACCTGTCTCCAAATACAGCCACACTACTCAGTCAGGTTGTCTTCCAGTGTCTCTGGTTATCTGCATCACTTGTATTCCCATGAATTTGAAGTTAAATAATTTAGCAATTACAAAAGAAACCAAACACAGAATAGACAGTGATCCTGGGCAGAGAAACAGGCACTAAGACAACAAGCATGCAAAGGGCATCTACCAAACTTCCCAGGTAGAGGTCCACTCCACTCCATTCCATTCCATTCCATTCCACTCCATTCCACTCCATTCCATTCCATTCCATCCCAAAAGCTGACATAAAAAATAATGTAGCAAAAATCTAAGTAATGATTAAAAAAGAAATAAGGCAGATACTTTTAGCACCAATACAGTTGAACACAGTGTACTGTTGTAAACATTGCTGTACTGGACAGTGGCCAAAATGTTTTATTTGAATGACCTTTGGTTGCAAAACCATGTCTGCTATGTAGAAAGTAAATAAATAAATAAATAAACTTTGCAGTGGTTAGCTGATCAAAGCCATTGTTCGTCACTG
Source organism: Oxyura jamaicensis (assembly GCF_011077185.1). NCBI lineage: Eukaryota > Metazoa > Chordata > Aves > Anseriformes > Anatidae > Oxyura > Oxyura jamaicensis. The sequence goes on from NC_048896.1 coordinate 505,119, forward strand.
TGTCCTTGTCAGAAAGCAATGTTATAATCTATGGACCGGATAGATTTGTTTGTGTGAGGTCTGATGGGAACTGATAATTCTGCAGCCCAAGAAGTTGAGGAGGAAGAAATAGATGTATATCAGGGTTTTGCTTTGGGGTATTTTGCTCCCCACTGTTTCTTTGCTGTATTTTTAAGGTATGTCTTTTCATATGTCCTATAAGAATTTCCCAGTAAGCATTGAGCAATAACTTTTATAAGTCAGATTAGAAATAGAACTAAATGGTGTCACAACTCTGTGTTGTGCCATTTTCCAATCACACTGGAGCGGATGCAAAGAAAGAATATTAGGATGACAGAGAAATTAAGAGCCTAATATACAAAGAGATACCAGAGTTACGTTCAAATGCAAACTGCCATATGGGTAAGAGGTATTTGATTTATCTTTAAACTCAGTAGCCTGAGGACTAAAAGAAAACTCTTTGTGCATAAATGTGACTGTTCGTCTTCCATTAGAAGTAGAAAGGAGGAGGAAAAAGCAACCTAATTACTTTTTACAATGTTGATTGATGAATTTCTGAATGATGACGGATGATACTGTGACCAAAAAATGACGAGCTATAGTTAACAACTTGAAATATCTTTAGTGTCCTCTGTTCCTGCCAATTTGTGTGACCAGTCTGTGCTTCTGTTCTAGGCTGAAAAGTCTTGAAGCATAGACTGTCCACTTTTAAAAAGCATGAAATAGTCGAGCCTCATCTGTTTCACATGACAACCTAGAGTTTCTGTTTTTTTAATTACTCTGGTATGCTATTTGTAAAAAGAGAAACATGAATGTTTGTCTCTGATGCTAGTGACCTGGAAGTTTTCATTGTTATTTTTGCTTTTTTGTTGTGATCCTACTGTAGTATCAACATGGAAAACATTAGAAAAATCTGTAGTCTCTCATTATCATAGACTTACACCCTTTTACCATTGAAAAAAACTTCTGTGTTTTACCAGTTGCAAAAACTGACAAGAGCTGTGGATTCAAAGGATATGTTTGGGGGAGTGTGGAGGGGGAAATCGGAGCTCTTGCTTTTGGATAGTCATATGACTTTCTGACATGCTGGGAAAGTGGGTACTCTGACATTCTGGTTTTTACTTTGACCATATCCACAGCCAGAAATTAGGTGACATATTTTTGTTTTTCAATATGAGGAAAAGAAGAATGAATATGTGGATAATATGCAGGTAGAGTTATGTGCTTACATATGCTGTGGGGAGAGTCATCGTCCATTCTGATGGAAGCAGAGACTCTTGGTAGCTGACAACTAGCAATGCTGTCACCAGCACAAGTAATTTAGGGATCAGCAGCTGGCTGATGAGATCAGGTCTAAGCACAAATAATCTAATCCAAAAGAAGAAAACAGAACTGCAAAGTTAGCAATACAATGCCTGTCAGATTTGCACACACAAATTCAATGTTTTAGACCTTGTTACAAAGATCAGATGTCAGAGACATGCAAATGCAGTGCAAGTCATTTAAGAGGAGAATGCAAAAGGAAACTAATTTCTTCTTTCCTCCCACACCACTTCAGCTTCTTTCTTTTTGTCAAGTTCTTGGTTCATTTCTTTGGCAATGCCTTGCTACTTCCCGCACAAGAATGAACAGAAGCTGGTGGATACATTGCATGGGTAGCCAAAGCTAGAAGTGGAACTCGTATTAGCACTGGGACAAAAGCACACCTGTTAAAGCATGACTTTCCTAATGCAACAATGCCAGAAGTGCAACACTTGTGTACAACAGCACTGGGCATTTGGAGGTCAAATAGCTTCTCTCTGTGTGTAAGAGACAAGTATTAAAGAATGATTTGCTACTAGGCTCAATCTCACAGCTTCGTACCAAGTGCAGAATGGGGCACAAATTATTGTACAGGGATAATCTGAGCTGAAAAAGTACAAACTTTCCCTGTGGTTTTCATCCAAAACAAATGAAACTCCTATCATAGAGATATATCACTAGAGAATCCTGGAAAGAACATGCTGTACAATTATTTATGCCTAGAAGAGGCATAACAAAATTCAGGGGCTGAAAACTCAAGCTAGGAAAATGCACTTCAGGAACATGACATGAATTTTTAGTGGTGGCGTGGGCAACTGTTGGATCAGGCTATCAAGAGAAAAGCAGTTAACTTTCCAGCTCCACACATGACGAGAATCAGGAATGGACATTTCTATAAAAGATGCTGTTTAATTCTAGGAGCAGTTGTCCACCTTGATGACAATATGTTCACACACCAAGGCATACTAATATCCTTTATTGCTGGTGTTACTGGGCAAAGTCATGACAGTTTGTGTTTCAGAGCTTAAGTTAGATAACAGTAGCCTTCTTTAGCCTTGAAGAATACAGGAGGGTGTGGTAGAGGCAAAAATACAAAAATCTTTTCTTTTCTTTTTTTTTTTTTTTTTTTTTTGTGCAGAGACCATTCTCTTACATAAGATAGATTTACTGCCGTTACAGGATGTTATTAAGACTTGCAGTCTTGCAGTAGCTAGTATAGCACTGTGAACAAGAAAGGCCTGTTAACACATTGCCATGAAGCATTCGCAATAGGTTTTGGTTCCTGTAAAAGAGCACTAACAAATATATTAAATATGTAGTAGTATAGGATCAGCAGCATGCAGTAACATGCACATAGAAAATTATGATGAATTGATATTGAAATATTCTTTCACTTTTTTTTTTTTTTTTTTTTTTTTTTTTTTTTTAAAATTTTTTTTAATTTTTTTTTTTTTTTTTTTTTTTTGTATAAAAGTTCCATCAAGTTGATGAAATTTACCTTGTGTTTTACTGTTTACTAATGAGATTGACTATGGGGACTATCCAAGGAGCCTCGGAAGGCCATGATGACCCAGGTGACTCAGATTTCTTTCTTGCTGTGTTAGAAGAAAAAGCTGCACAACAAAATCTCTCCTTGCTGAGGCCAGCATGGTTGGTCAGTCAACCACATACATAGGCCATTAGTACATAGAAATTGGGGATTACGAAGATCACAGTCTTGAGCTAATAGCATGGGGAAAAACAGAATGTGCCCTTATCTTATGTATTAATTTGTACCTGCATATATTGGAGCCAATAGATAAGGCATATTAGTCATTCTCAAAAACAAATGTATAGAAGTAATCCAAAATTCTTTCCCAGTATTCCACAGCCTAGATCATTGTAATCATGTTTATCCATTTTTAGAATCCATTTTTCAGTTATCTTTCAAAAACGGCCTTGATGCATCTCCTACTTTGTCCATGTCTGGAGTGTGGGCTGGCTAATGCTGCACTTACATACAGAAAGAAGCAGAATTACAGAGTCTGGAAATGCAAAGAACCCCTGAAGTTACCCATTCATCCATCCGTCTATACGCAGATAATGTTGTGAAGTTCATTTCTGAAAGACTGATGGGTATTTCAGCCACTTCCTTTAAGAGATGATTCCACTGTCTTAAAAATACATTGCTATGAAGAGTTTCCAGGTATTCAGTCTTGATGGTCTTCTTTAAAATAAAAGAAGGGCATCTTCTAGACACTGTGCAAGTGCTGTGCACATAATCTGTTCATGACTACCAGACTTACTTCAGTCAAAACAAAGTCTGATCTGCCTGAATTCTTAGCCTGAGAGAGTCCCAGAGGAGGCCATCTGGGAGCCCTCAGAAGAATTGTGACAATGTATCAGTGAATAATGAATGTGCTCAATTTTCTATGTTATGTAGTGGGCTAAAGATTCAAGATTGCATCCCAGTTCACAGTATTTGAGAGAATTTTGAAATGGTAGAGAACTGCTGGGTTTTCATAATGTGGGTTTTCTTTAACAATGTCAGCACATTTCCTTTAAACTTTATGTCTAGTCCATATGGATGGACAGCAGAGGAAGTTAGGTTATATTTAGACTTGTTCTAGCCATTATTTGTAGAACAAATAAAGATAGATGTAGAAAGATAAGAGAGATTTTAATTTGGTACAGACATCACTGATGTTTTATTTGCTTTTTAAACTTGAAACTTGCCCCATCTCTTAATAAATAAAAATACTCCATAGCAGCTACAAAGAACAATTGTGAGATGAAGGCAGAGCTGAAAGCAGTATAAACTGAGTAACCTGGGGCATGTATTAAAGGTAGGAGCAAGGGGCCACATCACCAAGATTTTTTTTAACTGCTGATGTAGATAGAAAATTGCAGATCACACAGAAAGGAAGGATGACAAGCATCAGGAAGCTTTCTGTCATTGCTTAGTGTATTATTAACCATAGTAAAACTGACTTAAACGATGCCAGATACTTGGTAACAACATTGTCTTCTTGAAAATGGGTAAAACAGCACTTCTTCATCCATGACAGAAGGTAAGACAGGGTGTCTTAAGTATGTGCAGGGTACATTAAGTATGTGCTCCGAATATGAGCATAATTTCCATAGCCTTCACTGAGACTGGGACATGCTCTCATTTTCAGAAGTCCCAGGGAGTTAAACCTGAGCCTACTCCTTGGCACTGCTTTCTGAACTCATGCTTCCAGCCATTACCATTTTCAGGGGGAAGAACTGGCATCATTTTCAGTGAAGGTATAGTGCTGCAGTCTCTTCATGTTACTTTGTGTTCATTTTAACATGTCTGAAATCAGGACAGAACTTTTCAGGGATAAAGACTGAACCAAACAGAAAGTGGTATCTTTCACAAAACTCGTAACACAGAAAAAAAAAAAATAATAATAATAATAAATTTGTCAGGAATCCAGTTATTGCCTGTGAAGCTTGGAGGATTTGCTGAGTACAGAGATTTTGGAGTTTCTTTGCCTTGCTGTTCTTGATCACCACAGGTGTCATTATTAAGTCTTTTGCACATATTTTTGGCGTGAATAAGGGCAAATGAATATCTACAGTTTCCACTGGTAGGATAGAGAATGCAATTCCTAAGGCCTTCACTGCCCAGAGAATATACAAATATTCCTCTTTCTGTCTCCTTTTCTTTATTTCCCAGAACTCATATAGAGCCTAAGGGTAGCATTAATGCAGCACTGTTTTTCACAACATTCTGGGTTCACAGGATTCTAAAATATGTCAGTGAATCCTCTGAAATTTTTGCTTACAAGTTCTCACATCAGTGTTTACATTCCCTTCTTATTATCCTGAATAAGACATTTTACTAAGGAAAAAGCAAAAATGGTTCATCAGGATAGTCAATATTTGATAATTCCTGCAGCAGAAATTTTGATTCACAGTTATTTTATTTCAGTTTTATGCCAACTTAATTTTATCATGAATAGGGAAGAAAGGGATTTTTTTCCATCTTTGTCACTCTATCACTTTTTCACCTCTGTTGATGTGCCAAGGCTTTCCATGTCTCAGTTATCTTCCATTCAAAGGGATACATTTCCTCAAATTATTTAAAGGTTGTTTAGCCAGTAGAAGTTTGTGAAGTACTTTGTCATTCTTGCTGGAAAACTGTGCAATTGTTGATGCCATTCCTAATTGTCTTCATCTCTCTAAACTGAAGCTATCTAAACTCACATGACTTTTGATTTTTTTTTGGTGTTGTTTTGTTTCTGAATGTATTGAACATATTCATCAATCATTATTTAGAAAGTTTGATGTTATTACAGCCATGATTGTGAAATGTGATATTTCCCTGGTGTTTCATTTTGTTATCCTTTGCATATAATGGGAAGACATGCCAACTCAGTTTTGGCATTAGAACGTTTTCCTTTTGTTTTCAGTCAAAATAACATTCTCCTCCTTTTAACACTATATTTTCTAAATCTTAAGAAGAAACCAGCAAAAGTTAGTAGTCCATTCTTCTTCATATTCTTTCAGGTATTTCAGAAAGCTCACCAACAATAGCTTGGGGATGGTGGTGGTAGTTTTCTTTCAAAAATCATAATCTTTCCTAACTTGACCATATAAAGGATTCTCCAAGTGCAGCTTTCAGTGCTTATGAAAACTTGCTGTCAGTTAGGAATGGATGATTAGAAATCAGCTCAAGTACTTTGAGAATAATCACGTAGAATAATTATAATGCTTTTTCATGTGTTTAAGAGTCATTGAGTAAGTGTTATCCTTGATTTACAGTTAGACCAAGCAACTTGACTGTGACAGACTGTGGAGGAACTGGATTAGAAGCTTTAACTTCGGTGAGTGGTTGGAAAATTATTAGGGGGTGTGGTGGTACTTTGAAGTTCCTTGGCATTTTGATAGTGATTTGCAGTTCATGTGAAGACTTGAAGACTTGCCCAGTATCTATTGAGCAGCATCAAAACAAGTCACACCCTGACCTTTGAGATCTGTGAGAAAAATCAAAATGAAGGAATTCTCTTTTCTTCAGTGCTTGACAGCTATCTGCCAAAAAGATGATGTTCTTTTCATTCTTCACAGATACCCTAGAACCGTCCCAGCCTGAGGATTTGACAATATGTAAAGTCTCATGTTCATTTAGGCAGCTGGAGTTCTCTGCACGCTTCAGTGAATATCTAGATCTTCTTCAAGGGAGCAGTTTTTCATCATTACTTTCTCAGTCAAATCAGTGCCATTTTTTTTGATTGATTAATGCTAGCAATCCAGAAGAAGGATAGATTGCAATTGCGTAACAGAGTTTATTAGCTCTAAAGTACAAGTTGGATGAAGCAATGCTGTACAGAATAACTCTTTCCCAATAATTTAAATAACTTAAACGCTCAAATTCATTTTCATCACAGAACTTAGGTACCAACATTTTCTCATGAAATGATTGAACTCCAGTCCATGGAAAGCAGTACAACTGACAAAATCAGTCCAGGGAAATTCATCACAGCAATGAACTCATCATGGAACCATCATTCCAGAGGTTCATGAAGGAGGTTATTGATTAAATCTTTTTGTTCTGTGCTTCTCCTGAGGTCATCCTAGGTGACTTTAACAGCATTTTCCACCTTAAGTTTCCCAAATCAACAACATTCTTGGAATCTCTGGTTGAGAATCTCCCTTGGGATATTCCATTCTTGGAATCTCCCTTGTTTCTCCCCTGTTTCTAGTACGACATTAGCTCCTATTTCATTCAGACACAGATATTTTTTGATGCCATTATCATTATTTTCTTGCTATGCAGCAGGGAGAATATACTGTTGTGATGATTCCTCTATAATTCTATGATTCAATGAATATTCAAGTCTCCCAGGTAAACATTTTTGTCATTTGATCTCAAATATATTTGAGATTAATTATTAATAGTGGGTATGCTCTGCCATTCAGAGTTCTATCTCACTCAGGGGCTTGCAAAGATACATCTGATTATTTTCATGCAAATGCTCTCATTCACCACATAAATTAGTTGCTGTAAAGACAAGAAATAAATGTTGTTGGGATACAAGCTCATCTCAAGAGATGGAATTGATCACCAGGGAACATGTGCAGAAAAAAGAAAAAATTTTCTGTAACATGCTACATACTTGGTAAGAAATTTTTTAACATAGAAGTGTTTGTATATGGTACCAGCAATTTTGCCAGCTGAAGTGGAACATCAGTCATGCCTTTGCAGTGCTGTGTAACTTCCTTCATGCTTCATGTTCATTAAACTTGAACAGATGTCTTCAGTTCAACATTTTAACATTTGGGTGTAATTACTGAGTTACGTCAGCTTTCATCAGATGATGGACCTAACTTCAGAGCAGCGTGAAGGTTGTGTTTTGTTAAAGAGGAGAGGGTTCAGAGCAACAAACTTTTCATCTGGACTTCTTCAGAATTCAAGTCAAATGAATACCTGGCACTTGGTAAGGACAGAGATCTGAAAACTGCGTTACGTTCAGAGGTAGCCAGAACTCTGTTTTCCATTTGAGCCTCTCTCAAACTGCTTGCCTGCAACTAATGTCATACACAATCTTCTCAGCATGATTTATTGTATATGATTTATTGTATATGATTTATTGTATATGATTAGGCTTCAGAGATTATTTCCTTGTTTGAATTTCTGGATTGTCCCTATTCATGCTTTTATCCACATTTCAGACTACGGCTGCATGTTTTCCTTCCTCTCAGTGTCTTTCTCTGATATTACCTATTAAATTTGCAGCCTGTTTATGTTGGTCAGCAGCTTCAGAACCTATACATACCTCCCTTCCTCTAAGTATTTGGATGAATCACTCTTCTTTGCAAGATATTTGTGATTTTTGATATATTTCCAGTGTTCCAAAATACCAACCAAACATAATGATTTATTCATCCTGTCAAATTTATTAGCCATTTTGCAGGGACTACAACCCAGAAAATGATGGTATTTGCTTCTTTATTTTTATTCATTCCTTAGTTTGGACTGTATATTTGTTTTGCCGTTCCTTTCAGAATTTTAAGTGGGAATCCAATACAAAATTAGAAACTGGATTCCTTTTACATCATTTCCCTGAACACGATATTATTTCTCTTCTAAGAATGGCAGCCACAAAACCCCTCTGACCAAAAGATGAGAATGCTTCTGTTTCCATCTGTAATTGCAGATATCTCCCAGTGCTCCCTGGGACGGTATTCTGAGTTTTGATAAGGCAGCATGAACTATATGATCTTGCTTTTTTATGGTCACAATTTTAACACTAATTCCTGGTCAAGCATGGATGTGGGAATCTAAAGCCATTGGGGGTTCTGTGTTCTTAGCATCTATGTAATAAAAACAAACAAACAAACAAACAAAAAACCAATGATACACTAGGGAGATAGCAGAAAGGCTTTTTGATCTACACTGCATTGTCAAGTATGTTATTCCTATTCTTATTTTGTCACATGTGGCCTCTATAAGAAATCATGGGTATGTCACGAACCCTAAGATTGACACAACTCTTGTATAACAAATAGCTTCAGAAATGCTGCAAAGCTAACAGAATTCTGTAGTATGTTACACCCTCAGCAAGGGAACATGCTCTTAAAGTTGGATTCAATTGATTTCTTAATGAAAAGAAATCCTATCACCCCACTTACACCTTTCTTCCCTTTATGTAGGTAGCATAAATCATGTTTCCGGAGAAGAAAGAACATCCAAGTACCAGTGTGAAAAACTTTCTGTCTCCTGTCACTGTCCTAACCAACCCCTGCTGAAATGCAAAAGCAGCTGGTCAGGCTTTAACTCTTTTATTACCAGCTTCTGCTGAGGGTCTCTCAGAAGAAAGTCTCCCTGGCAATCCCATTTTCAGAAGGAACTATAAAAAGTCCCACAGACAGAACTTATGGCTGACTTGAACTAGAATTATATTTGATCTAAGGACTATATTGACCTGGTGAGTGTATTAAACTGTGCACAGGGTTCTGCTTTCCAAAGAACTGACGCAGAGAAGTAAATGAGTTTAAACTCTGTGTGCAGCCACATGGCTGGATCAGAAAGAAGGTTTGTGTGTCAAACCAAAAGCCTAAGTTTATTATCCCTTACAGTATGCTTATCATGATGCAGATAGCCTGTGATACCAAACCACATCTGTGGCAAAGGTCTGGCCGAAACAGAGTGCTCACCCTCTGTGCCATCTCTGAGTTCTTGAAGCTGAAATCCAACATTTTCTGAAGCTGTGAAGGCATGAAAAATTTGAAAGGGCAATTACGTCCTGTAAGAGAGTTAACATACACAGGCTGCTCTATGTAGTAATATTATGTAGTAGATACTTGTGCTTGCTTTCCTTCTTCTGTTTACGTCAGCTATTCAGAATTAGACCAGAGATTCAGAAAGGATGCAAAGGCCACAGGCTGAAAACCTCTACTCTAGGAAGGACCGTTTCTGGAAATAAATATTCCTTCAGACCCACTAAGAAGACATTCCCTGTGGTGTTTCCCACCACTGGCTTGCATTTTCTCTCCTGTTTATTGTCCTGGTTTCAGATGAAATAGAGTTAATTTCCTTTGTAGTGGCTGGTATGATGCCGTGTTTTGGATTTAGGAGAAAAACAATGTTGATAGCACTGATGTTTTAGTTGTTGCAGAGCAGTGCTTACACTAAGCCAAGGACTTTTCAGCTTCTGCTGCCCTGCCAGAGAGGAGGCTGGGGGTGCACCAGGAGCTGGGAGGGGGCATCATGCACAACATTCGAACTGGGGGGTCGGCCAGGGTCAGCCGCTGCCTGGGACTGGCTGGGCATCCATCCGCAGGTCGTGAGCAATTGCATTGTGCAGCACTTGTTTGGAATATATAAAATAACAAAATAATGATGATGATAACAATATAATTGTAATTATTACTATTTCCCCATCCTTTTCTGCCCTATTAAAATGCCTTTATCTCAGCCCAAGAGTTTTACTTTTTTCCAGTTCTCTCCTTCATCCTGTTGGGAGTGGGGGCACAGAGAGGCACAGTGAGTGAATGTCTGTGTGGTGCTGAGCTGCCTGGTCAAGCCACGTTTATTTCAACAACAACCAAAAAAATGTCTTCTTTGCTTCTTAGCTCTCTGTTCCTGCTGTATGGCCTTGCAGTGACCACAGGCTGCCTTGGCAGAAATCACTAGCTGGAACGATGTGCTTTGCCAAGGTTGTCTTTATTTAGACAAGGCTTCTGCTATATGAATTCTCTCTCAAGATTGGAGGGATCGTAAAGTAACCATGCTGCACCTCATGCATTGGGGGCCACATGGTGCCTTCAGAGGAACTTACCTTTGATATTCCTACTGTTTCTTCTCTCAGATTTTACAGGGAAAACAGGAAAATCTGAATAACTTAGCAGTGTAACAGACAATAAGAATTTTTGCTTTGGATATAACCTTAAGCTCTTGACAATCCTCCTTTCTACCAAGACACATAGTCAGGGCAGTAGCCTGACCTCACACTTGACAGTTAACACCCTTTCATTTCTAGAACGGCAAATGACAAACGGACTCGGGCTTGATTTTTCCTGCCTTCACTATATCGTGAAGAGCATGGCAGGTTGCAATACAAATACCGTATCTGTGTTGAGCATGTATACTATAATTGTTAGTATTCCAAGAGAGTCTGAAGAGTCTAACACAGATCAGCCTCTTTACACTGCCACTCTTCAAGGCACTGTGCCTGTGGATAGCATTTATACTGTTTGCATTCAGACGCATGAAAGCTTACAAGCTGGTGATTAAAGAGCAACAGAAAGCAGATTTTCCCAGACCAGTGGTAAAGCCATGGATGGAGGTTAGGTTCCTCCTTGTTAAAATTACAATCTTTCCTAAATTTATATCGAATGTGGGTAATAGATTGACTTGGGTTGTCATAGAACTTATAGAATAAAATTCTATAAATTTGGATAACAATTTCTGTTTAGGTATCAGGCCCAAACCCAAGAGTTGGAATAGGAAACTAAGTGTATACAATGGAACACTTTTTTTTTTTTTTTTTTTTTTTAATTGGAAAAGAAAATTCAGAGTTCTGAGCCTGAGCCTCAGCTACTATAGGCTGTGAATTCTGATGAGTCTGTGCAGAAGGACAGGATCTGAGTGTAGGTGTTGGTTTCATATCCCAACATAGAAGATTTGGGATGAATATTTCATCAGTTCAGAAAGGTCCCGAGAAATATGCATGATAAAAAAAGTACCAGTTACATTGAAAGAGGTTAACAGCTATTTAAAATAAATTGGATTTAATGGGACTTTCAGCTATATAAATTCAGGAACCTTTCCTAATTTCTCTGCTGTGAAACAGACCTCTATTGCTTGCTTATTTTTTTCCTCTTGTGGAAGCGGGAAACGGAGGCCTCAGATGATGTTTGGTCAGGTGAAGATTTAAAACTGCCAGATAATGCTGCTGATTGTGCTGCCAACTAAAGATATTTATGTGCTGAAGAGAGAGATTTTGCAGTAGACAAGTAATTCATAACCCTGGAGCAGAATCTGCATAACAGGTCAGAATTGCTCTATTTACAGTGTCAGCCTCTCCAGTGAGATCTGTCTGCCTGCATTGCACCTAACCTGCTGGTGGAATTTGTAAGTGCCCCTTGCAGAAACAGCCTTCCTACGGTACTTACGTGATTTATGTGACATAATTCACAGCGGGGAATCCATAAACATTAGTGAACCGCTATCTTAGAGTGACAATGTTACAGTCACACAGTCACGATAAATCATCATAAAGATGTGACTCCCCTTTAATGCATAATTGTCTTATCTGCATGCTAAAGTCAAAGTACAAATGTTGTTTTTGCCATTAGCTTTACTTATACAAAGTGATTGGATAGATTATGTGCATGATTTTCCTCTTAAATACTACTAATGAAGGTCTGTGACACACTGAGTGAATTATTTATTAAGGATTAACTAGGCTTATGGACATGAATCTATGCTGCCTTAATTCTTATTCTGCTCTAGAACTAGTCCCACTTAGTATGACTGCCTTTGGACATGTGTGAGAACTTAAAATAGGAGAATTTATAAAAAATATTAAATCTCTAGCATTTAAAATATTTAAAATAGACTTCACTGGAATATCTATTGAAAAGATGAAGTTTGCATTTGGTATCTTGATTCCACATCCTATGAAATCAGCAGAGTAATTCTCCCAGAATCAGAACTAGAGGCCTGGTATCCATCCTCTTAAAATCCACGGCTTTTCACCTCCAATGAGTCATTAGTAGGTTCTCTGAGCCCTACAAATGAACTTTTTTTCATAAGGCTGTTCAGGATTTAACTTCATGGACCCTCTAGGAACAATCTTTCTCTATCAAAAAAAAAAAAAAAAATGAGAGTCACTGAAAAGATCTCCATACCTAATATAGACATACACACAAAAAACATGACTGCCTGAATTCAGTTTCTTTAGGAAAACAGGCTGTTTTTGAGGAAGAGAAAGTACCACCTGACCTTCCCAAGTCAGCGATTTGTGAAATAAACAAACATGGAATTAATTGGTTTTGTATTTCAGCATGAAAATCGAATGAAATCTAAGTAGGAGTTTAGACTGAAGCACAGATAGACTTAAAAAATACAAAACTGAAAAGGCCAAAAAAATACCCAGAAGGAACCTTGGTTATTTAGTAGCGTTCCCCAGGAGAGCAGCTTCCCCTTCCAGCTTACTTTCTGTGCTGTGATCAAGCTCAAATGTTAAGGGCTCGCATAAACCAGAGGGTTTCCAAACTACCAGCGCTTTCTCTCTGTTGGTTTTGGAACTAGTTGCCAGGATTCTCTGCTGATCAAATGAGCACCTGAAGCAGAACACGTACAAGAAACTGGCCAGCTAGGAAACTAGCTAATGAGGTGCTGTTGATAAATTACTTAAAATATGAAGTACATATTACGGCTGTTTTCACATCCTATTTGTTCTCCTCAATAGCTCTTTCACTGACAAGACACATGCGTTTCCTGACATAGGTATATTTTCCTTTATTTCTTTGTCTTTTAACCCGTAAAGAACTGTGAGCTGAAGGTGGTCACACACTTAACATTTGTACGGCTCTCTGCCCAGCATACAGGAAGGCTGCCACGAAGATTATAACCCTTCCTTTCTTCCCCTCATCTCCAGCAATACCACAACATAACGTCACGAAGGAAATGTTGTTGCCTCCATCCATAAACCCATGTGTATCAGCTCTGCCAAACATGAATCATGCATTGGTTATTTCAAGATTTGGAAAATGTACTCTAAATCTTCTCTTGACCTGAGCCCTTAGAGGAGAATCATATGACGAATCCCTGCAAAATCCAATAAATATCTAACAGTCATTTAGCCTACTCCAGCACGGATGGTGTTCAGCGGTGTCAGAGCTGATTGTCCCAGAAAAGAGCTTGCAGTTGGTAAGCTGGGATGAAATGTTTGGAAGTTGACAGTTGTCTTAGTGCTGATGGTCACTTCAGGTCTGGGGTTGGCACGTTTGCAGCGTAGCCATAAAGGTATTTTTGCTGCTCTAGTTCACTTGCCAGCATTTTGCCCAGCCATCCAGGTAGCTCACTACCAGCACCAGAAATAGCCTTTGTTTACCGTTACTGTTAAAAAGAAATTAGCCATTTGCGAATGCCTGACAGCTGTTCTTCCCTGAATGATTCATCACATCTAAAGTCTATAGTGTTCCTGGTGCTTGAAGGGCGCATGCCTTTTTGAAACATATGTGTGTTGTTAGTTATGCTGATATCAATCAGTGTGGCCCTGTCCCATCCAGCTGCCAGCCCCAGCATCAGGGTTGCAGAAGGCTGTGACAATATATCTATATATGCTTTAATTTTTCTTGCTTTCCAATGTGACTGAACATCAGAACTTCCCAGGACAGAAAAATGCACATGATATTTAGGATTACCATTTTTTTTTCCACTAAGAGTTCCTTATGTTATCTGGAGCTTTGCACAAGAGATTTTTACTTTCTGTGATTTTTCAGAAGAATCTAAGTTTCAAACGAAACTTATGCTTGTGCCATGCAAGTAATAACTATTCTCATTAAAAAGTCCTGAAAAGTCTTTTGTATGATCAAGTAAATTAAAAAAATAAATATGCATTCAGAAAATAGATAGTGCTTTAGCCGAACAGACTGTGTACAGGGGAAGTCACTGTAAGAACTGCAGCTGTAGACCTGTCCCTTGCAGAAGTACGCACTGGCTGCAGCATGTTAGTTATCAATTCTCTGTTGTAACAACAAAGACCTCAGCATATATCCCCTGTTTCCAAATGCACCGTGATTGCTGAACATCAAAACTGCTACTGTTCTACATCTAGAACTGCAACTGTGGAAAAAAAAAGAAAAGAAAAAAAAAGAAGAAAAAAAAAAAAGAAGAAAAAAAGATTCACAACAGCATTGTTAGTAGAGAAAAGTCCAGCAAGTTCCATGCACGTAGAAGCAGTCCCAAAAGCCTGCTCAGCTCTAAGCCCATATATAAGCATGGAAGGAAAGAAAGAAGCTGTACCATTTGGGAAGGATGGTTTGGAGAACATTTCTTTGCTAATGAGAAGCACTGTATCCCAGAAGCTTTTCTTGTCTGCTCTTCGGTGATTACTGGCTCATTTGGGGCATATGCCTGTGTCACGTAAGGACTGCTGTTCATAGGGAGAATCTGGGTGACAGTGCTGCAGGAACTTGCAAACTGATCACAGTAACAGATCACACCTCAGCGCGGGTTTTGCAGACTCAATCTGCTTAAGCTGACTAAAAGGAAGGAATAGTGAACAAGGGGACAAGGGAGCACTTCCACGGGTACCCTTTGTGTTTAATGAAGGACTGCTTCTGCACAAGGCTGTGGCAGAAGCAACGGTGCTTGGAGCTGGAAAGGTGCTGAAGCACATTCATCTTTAAATGAGACCTGACAGGGCAAACCCCTGCCAGAACTGCAGCCAACCCAGCACATGCCAACAGAGACTAGGCACTGAAGGGAGGGTTGGGATGAAGTCAAGCTTGTTTTAAAAGAGCCCAGAACCGATGCACCATTTAGTAGGAAATGCTTGGCCTTGGTACTAGAAATACCTCAGGAAAACTTCCCATCCAATGATGAGAGGCAGAGAAGATCTGATCTCAGTAAGGTTAGGGCCAGAGACAGCATGCAACACCAGTAATACTGATTTGCTGGCAAAGAAAAGTTACTCCAGAAAGTCCAATTCTCACAGAAAAAGTTCCAGACTGGATAAAACCTCAACATACCAAAAAATCACAGCTGTAATTGCTAAGCACTCCCAGTTATTCATTATTGTCCTTTTGTACAAACACAATATTCGCTATTTCCTCTATTTAATTGTATTCTTGAGCACAATTTCAATTTAATCTATTCATTTTTGAAGCACAAAGAAATAGTTTCAAACCTTCTGTAAATATCAGAATGGATTGTTATCTTTTACATGCATACACATAGACCAGTTCCTGTACTCGCACCAAAAACAAACTCTAAGCCAGGCAAAGAAATGAGCTGGAATAAGAGAGAATCTCCATGCAGTCTGATGGATGACAACTAAAAAACTCAAAGCAACTTGTCACACATCGTAAGTATGAAGTGTACCTTATATAACAGCATTTGGGAAACTTGGCCTGCCTGTGTTCTCCCCTAGCTCTGCCTCTGACTCCACCTGTGGGCATGGGTCACTTATGTCAATCCCAATCAAAAAACTGGCATGGATTAGATATCTAATAGAGATACCACAGTCTTTTTCTAGATCTACCTCTCTCAGCATCCTTCTGACTACAAAGATGATTTGCTTGACCTGAAAATTCCTTTGGAGATGTGTGAGCCTGGTCCTGGGCAAACCAGACTGACCCAGCCCAAGAAACTAAGCCGTGAAGAACTACAAATCAAATAACTTCATTTTCTCTTTAACTACAATGCATGCGTAAAAAGCATGCAGGCAGTCACTGACTCTTTCAAGGACCTGCTGTCAGTATGTCAGCTTGAAGTCACTTGGAAAAAAAGTTGTGTATTAGGAAACTTCCATGGGCAGGAACTGGATAAGATGTATCTAAACCTGAACCTGAGAGCGAGTGACTGCGTATGAATTACTGCCGCAGTATGTTAAAATTTGCAGCACACTCTGTTCACTGCAATACAAACGTTTCTCATGAAAAAGTGTAGCTTTCAGTGGGCTCTGTTATCTGTCTAAATAAAAGTGTTTTTTCACCTGAAAGCCAAATCTATTTAGTCTGATGGAGCTAATTACCCAGAAACGACAGCAGCCCAGGACTGGTATTAGCCTATGTTGTGAAATTCACGTCACCAACCCAGACAGATATCTGAAACATACACATTTACATAAACATAACTGCACAGCCTGGGACAGGTTTTTATCACTGCAAATCTGTTCAATCTTCTCTTTTGCTCATCTGCATTTTGATAAAATTTACTGTTGGTGCTTTGCAGTGGGAAAGCACAGAAATAGAACCATTGTTGCGTTCCAGCAAGGTAATTTACAAACCACGGGGAATCATCTTGCATGTCTCCCCATACACAAAGTTCCATAAGAAAGACAGACAATTTCTTGAATTCACACTGTCCTGGTGATATTATGAAGGTTATGTGTAACTGATTCAGGATATATTTTTAATGGATTCTAGCAGGCTACATGTGTCTTGCCCAGGTGACAGTAGGATGCACAGTTGTGGCTCTATCTTCCAGAGACATGCCAGATTAATATTTTTTTTTTTTTTTTTTTTTTTTTGTGTGTGTGTGTGTGCATTTTTTTCCCTGATATCCAAGAAACATTACAGGGAAAGAAGCAGCTACTTGTGTGAAATATCCATCTTATCAGGAGTAGAACATTTAATATATAGCATGGTGTTAGGCTAGCAGGGATAAGGAAAAAATACCTGGCATTGAGCAACTTGAATAATCTCTGCCTAAAACAAAACAAAACAAAACAAAACAATGGCAACAAAACCAAAGAAACATAAATAAATAAATAAATGCACCAGCCTGCAAATATACTCATGAAAATACGGACCAAGATTATGGTTCTCAGGCAAAAGTCAGAATGCTTTGTTGGTGAAAATGTGTGTGTGTTAGAAGTGTGATACTGTTTGGGATATGTATTTCAGCTCAGTACACATTGAACTGAGGTGATTTGGTGATTTGAGCATTGGGTAAGTTGATGAGAGGTTATGCAAATACTTGTGTAATAAAGCTGCCTTAGGGGCTCTTTATGAAAACTAATGGTTTCAAAGACAAGTGCTTGTTTTAATTTGTCTGTGGGAAGTTTCTTCTGAGACTTGCAAAGAAGAAGCCAAGTAAACTCATGTTCTGTGGCCAGGAATGAGCAGATGAGACCAACAGCAAGAATGATGAGCAGGAAAGTAAATGAAAACACTGTTGCATGCGTGATTTGTATCTGGTTTATCAGGTTTTGGCAGGGGTCCTTACAGAATCAGCTCAGTGACCTCCTCACTCTGCAGACGCGTCAGTCTGGCCTAGAGCTCTGTTGCTGACCACAGTACAGGGAGGGTCACTTTCTGCCAGAAGAGAATGAGAAAAAAATGCAAATTTATATCATACTCCTAGAATGCTAATGTTCCCCTTGCCTGGGAGAGTATTCAGATCCCTAGCCTATATATAAGATGGCCAGGTTTCTTATTACAGAGGAATCCTCCTTCTGTGTGTTTCAAGCAGACCTTTCCACAGTCAGGTTGAATTCAGTACATAGTCCCCACTGAATTCAGTACATAGTCCCCCCCTTCAGAAGTGTCCAAGAACATTCCCAGATCTAACCTGAATTATTTTCAGGCTTTTTGAGGAAACTCTAATCTTACAGGAAAGTTCATCCCAAAGCTGTTCGGTTTTGTTTTTTTCTTAGTCCACAACGCTCTAGAAGAAGATCTGACACTTTCTTAAATTCATCCTATCCTGATGATCCTTTCTAGGTTACGTGTAACTGATTCAGGATATATATTTTTAATAGAACTTTTAGTCTTGTGGGTCCCTTTTGCATTGGAGAGACCATTTATAGCCAGAGGCCAGTAAGGCTCTACCACAACAACCAGCCTTGTTTCATCAGCTCATCTTTTGTTCTTGCTGGATTCTGCAAGTCCAGTTCCAGGCATTCAGATCTCGCTGCCATCGGTCCTTGCCATTCCTCTTTCAGCCTTCTTTTTCCATGTTCTTCTCTTGGCCTCCAAGCTGATTCCTTCAGTGACCCAGGAAACTACCAGCCTCAGAACAGTGCAGAGCACTGACCTGACAAGTGGCCTTTGCAATGCTGTTAGGGTAGCTGACATAGAGCAAGAGGTCTCTTCTGTACTGCTCCAAAGTAAAATTGCCCAAACAGGGCCAAAGGATAAGCCCTGATATGTGCATAATTTAGTAGAGACCAATTGGAGCTTGGTCGTTACGTTACTTGGAGCATGCTCTAGCCTAGATGCTCAGTCAGATTCTCTCTATGGTATTGCTTCCAGCTGTTGTGGCAACCTGTGATGCCAGAAATGGGACTAATTATACTGTGTGTTATTGCACAGAACTAGTGAGAAACAAATTAAGTAATACAAGTGGAGTCAGACCAGAAAGTCTGGGTTAGGGAACATGTTGCAGTGTGTAAACTGAAAGATTCTGGGGCAGAGGGGTGTAACTGTCACTGTGATAAGAACTTCATGTTTGGTGATACGTTGGAGAGTCTCTTGGTATGTAGTTCACCCCTGGAGCAATAGGAGCTCCTGGAAACCACAAGAGAGTTAGAAAAAATGGATATGTATGAAGGTGTTCTCCACTCCCTTCAGTTTCACTAAAGATCAGTTGAAAATGTCTTGTGACAACCAGGTGTTTAATTATTCTAAGATGTCATTCCAGAAGGAAAACATCATGGATTGTCATTGGTATGGCAATGCACCAAGACCAAGTCTCAAGATTGAAGTTTTCAAATGTAGTTGTACAGAAAATTCTTATGGCACTTAGAAGTCTTCATCAAGTGAGTGTTTATTGAGCTAGCTATGCTAGTTGTCTGTGATAAGAGCAGCATTCCACACATAACCAATCACAAAATCATGAGCCATAGCACAGCTGCCACTGAAGGAAATTGCCTGCCAGGTTGCATCTGGTTCATCATAGTCCAGCGGCAGACTGTAACCCATATACTTCCTCTGGGCAACTGCCTATCAATCCTATCATCAATTTGTCCTAAGGCTCAGGCTCAGTTAGAGTACAACTGATTGCTTGAATGTTTAACAACAATGGATTGTGCTGATTTTGGAGAAGGCACAAATCAAATAGTGAAATGTGCTTGAAGTCTGAACTTCCTCCTGACTTCAGTTCCAAAAAATAAAAAATAATAAAAAAATTGTGCTGTATGCAGAGAAAAACTGCCATGACTACACATTATAGACATTTAGGAGGGGGGAAAAGAACATAGCTGTTTAAAATTCCTATTTGATTTTTTAAGGATATAATCTCTCTAACAGTATGAATTAGAGAACATCTGATTCATAGGGTATACAGACATCAGACTCTTCCAGTTTCTAAATGGGCATTTTAAGACCATATCAATGGGGTCCAGTTCTAAGAAAAAGTGTTAATGGATTTAATCACTACTGGTAAATTTAAGTATCTCTAGTGTACACGTGTAGATAGATAGAAGTGTATACATCTGATCTGAGGAAGAACTTGAAGTAGAGGGAGCCTGCCTCACTAGAATGGAGAAGAGATTTGAGGTATGAACAAACAAGAGAAAAGCTACAGGAAAGAGGTGAACTTGTTGGCAAAGTGCATAAAGCTGAGGGCATGCATGTTGCAAGAATGGAGGTATAAGGCATGAAATCTGGACAGCAGCGGAGCCAGACAGCACTTAGAGGGTGGACTGGAGGAGTCTGAGCCTTTACAGAAGGGACCTGGACGACAGCAGAGACACTCCAGCAGAAGGGGAGGAGGGGAAACTCACCTCCATATGGCAGATAGGATCTGATGAGTGATGAGCTCATGAGGAGAGAATTACAGTGGGAACTGCCAGAGACATGCTGGTGCTCAGCTATGGGACTGGGCTTGCTGTAGTGATTGGGAATGGCAGAGCACAGAGGGCAAGAACAGACAAAAATGATTGCCTAGAACATGGGCTGGTGGCACAATCTGAAAATCCTGTCTTCTGGGATTGGGTGTTCTGGCAAAGCTTCACAGACACCCAAGACCCTGGTGGAAATGGAGAGGGAGAGAACAGTGAGAAGGGTAGCAGGGAGGGAAGGGGTAAACTAGCAGCAGAAAAAAAAAAAAAATACAATAACTGAGGCATGAAAGTTTGGACTGAAAGACCTAACAAAAGCTGGAGGCAGAAGGTAAAGGAGTGGGTCTGCACATGTGCTGGCAGTGTTGGGTAAGAAAGTCTGTGAAGTTTCTGCTTGTGAGGCCAGCTGTCAGCAGGTGTGAGGGGTTGATCACTCTTCATAGGGGCCCTGCAACACATCCAGGGTTCAGTTTGGAAACTGCAGGCTCAGGTCCAGATACGGATGCCAAAAGGCAAACAATCAGCCACTCCTTACCAGCAGCTCCTGCTCAGACGTGAAGGAAGCCCCATGACCCCAAGCCACGTGGTCTCTCCAACATAATTCCCCATGACCCCATCTGCACTCCTCCGTCAGGAGATGGTGCCATCAACACATACACCCTCACCTCTGCCCATGTGGAGAGCTGGCACTGGATGCACTCCTGGGTTCAAGTTTTTCTGTTTCATCATTACACACCCATAACCCTTTATTAAGCAAAGCTTTTCACTCCTCTCAGGTGTTTTCACATGCAGCAAGCAGCTCAGCACGGGGCTCCAGATCACTTTTCTCTTCACAGGAACAACCAGGCAGATACTGTTATGAAGCTGAGTGAAGAAAGTTCAGGACAAGAACAAACTGCAAAATCCTGGCCTAGAAAAGAAATACGCAAAAGTTTCCTTCCCCCCTGCCCCAAGGGGAGTTAATATTGATGACCTACTTTAACCTTTGTATCTCTGCTAATATTGCCAACAGGAATAGTAAGTAACTGTGTGGGTGGGTCCTGACACATGGGAGCCAGTTCATCAGCAAGTATGCTCCAAGGACCAATACTCGGGCTCTCTGACAATTAGGCGTTCTTGTAAGGAGTGTGTTGCTCAGACAATAACCCATTCACACTCTTTACTTTTCTGTGCCTGCTTCATAGGGCAGAACCTGCTCTGTATATATTCCCCAAGGCACTGATAATGATCTCCATCAAAACAGTCCCAGAAGAATGAAAGTACAATCACAGTAATGGATAGAATTACAGTACAGTGCCTTGAAGCTAAGCAGTGACAGCTTAATAGACCTGCAGTGAATGAACTGCAAGACAAAAACAATATGCTGTGGGAACCATAAATATGTGATTATGAAATAACAAACCAGGATTCCCTAAGTGCCAACAACCTTCTAGCATTCCATTTAAAAACTATAAATCTGCCATGGCCCAAGTTAAGTAAATTCCCCCCGGTGTATTAAATTCTTTGTTTATAGGGAGGGTAAATTATACCGTCCCTTAGTGCAAATAAGAGATGCCCACTCCAGAGCATGTAAAATTAAACAAGGACATTTCATACTAAGCTGAAAAGCTCCCTCTGACATTCAAGGGAAACTCCCAACTTCTCAGGCAGGAATAGTCTGTACCCAGCATTGTTATACTGCAAACTTCTCCTTGGTGCAGTGAAAACAGGAAAGGGTTAAAGTCCCCTCTTTGTTTCTGATGTGTGCATGGATGGATCATGCAATCTCTCAGTTGTGAACTAAGTGGGGAGGTATCCTGCGAGAGGAGCAAGGTCAGATCCCAGGAACAGGAGCTAAGTATTTCTGAGTTTTAACCTTGACCCTGACACTGACTTTTTCATGAGCCTGGAGAAAATAGAGAACTTCACCATGGATAGATGAAGGACCATAACAATTGCCAATCTTACAAGGAAGTTTTTCAGGCTAATTAGGGTTTATTTTCATGGTGCTCTGCATGTGAAAGGCCCTAAGAAATACACTTGATAAGAAAATTTACAGAAGGCTGCAGACTAAACCACAGATGAGAAATATATAAATATATGTTTCAAATTAAAGGGGAGAAACATGAATGGTTAGGAAACAAGAAAGGTATGGGAATAATACAGAAACTCATTTTTTCAGTTTCTGAATATCATTCCTCTGTAGGTCAGAGAGGCTCCCAAAGAATGATGGTATCAGAGTGCTTGCTTCCATGATGGACAGCATTATTTTTTAGAGTTCATGGGTAGTTGCCAAATGGACTCCCAAGGACAATGTGCCACCAGTGTCTTGAAACTCTAAATTTAAACTGAACAGTTTTGAATGAGCTTAATTATGCCTTAAGAAAAAAATGAAAGATGACAATGAGACATCAACATAGCGGTCCTCACAGTCACTGAAGAGAAGTTCAGGTGAACGAGACAGTGAAAACTGTCTTTGGATACACTGACACAGGACAAATATTGGAGTCATGCTGGGTCACTGGAAGAGCCATAAGAAGCTTAAGGCTGAGGAGGAATCACAGCCACAGAATTTGGCAAGAATGTGGAACACAATTTTGTGAATTTATTCAGGATGAATCTAAGATCTGACCTGCATGTGGATGTTTTCTTTCCATGTTCCCAACTGATGAAACCTGCCCCAATTTGCAGATTCAAGTGTTAGTTAGCTCAGGCAAGAATTGTCCGGAAATTTGGCAGCAGTTCATTGTCAGATGTAAATGTTCAGAAAGTAGCCACTCACAAAACTGAATTTAGCCTCAGCAAACTTATAACTTGTAAACCAGCTTTCAGCCAGTGGGTTGCGTGTGTCCTGAAGCTACGTTGTATTTTTGAGCTGTCATGATTTCTTCTTTTACAGGAATGGAAGTTCTGCATGGTCCCTTTTGCCTTGTAAAAAAAGATTAAGTGTAGTCTAGCTTTAAGGAAAGGACTCAGTCTAGGGAGAGATACACCGTGCAACCCAGAGGGAGTATTAACTTCAGGGAAGGTTTTGCTTTGTACTCTCCAACAGCCAAATCCAGCACCTTTAAAATCAGTAAGGTGAAAAGGGTAGCAGAAGTTACGGAAACCTGTCTTCCCAAGAGCCAATGATGATTGTCTGTAGAATAATGTAAAAATAAATGAAAATTTATTTGGGGAGAAGCATAAAAGCATGCTTCAAGGCTTTTTTTTTTTTTTTTTTTTTTCTTTTTTTTTCTTTCTCCCCAGTAAAATCATTTCATGTAACAGAAATATAAATTGAAATTATGGAGCCAGAATTAAGATATCATAGGGTACTGCAAGCACATTACTAGCTGGCTGGCTAGTAAATTCTTCTCTTCGCAAACAGAGTCTATGGATTCTCAGGCAAGTTCTCAGCCCACTACCATGGACTGGAAGCTGCAAAGCAGCATCAGTGCAGTGCAATGTGCTGGCTGATTTACCCACCTTCTCTATTTATTGTTGGGATTCCTTCTATTACACTGTGCCATGTACTGGCTACCAGGGAATATAGTGGAGGTTGCAGGGCATGTGATTCTCATCAAGGTTCCCAAAAGGAAACATTTTATAACATTTCATGTTAGAAAAAAGTGGGAGAGGGTCCTAGGAGAGGATAAAGAACTGTGATGTTTTACTTGCTAGCCCACTGGGGATTTGAAATGTATAAAAAAGCTCGCCATGTCCTGCTGGCTTCATTAAATTACATTCTTGTAGTGCCTAGAAGGGGGAGGATCTCTAATAGGCTGTACACCCCTATGTACGTTATGAATGAGGTATAATTTATGCAACAAATAATTAAATGTAAAGTTAAGAACTAACTCTAAAATAATTATATCAATTGCAACCATTGCTGAAGCAACTTTAATGACTGATTTCCTTGAAATTGAAATCTTTCCTGCAAAGAAAAAGTGTTGGTTTCTTTTTTTAAAAATTGTTTTAAGAAATGGAGGGAAAATCCTCAAATTTTGAAAAATACCTTTTTTATTGCCATTTTAGTCACTATTGGCCCAGAAATTATTAGTGAAATCAGTATTCTTAACAAGCTAAAAATTCCCATAACTCTTGTTAATTTTGATTAAAATGATGGTTGTTTCAATTTTTTATGTCAAACCCTAGAAACAATTTCAATTATTTTTTTCTGAATGTCTTTTAAAAATACATACCTGTCTGTAAGTGATTTTAATTATTATTTGTTAAGTCTCAAAGCTACATGATGCTATTAACAGTCCTTGAACTTTTATTCCTAGAGCCCTGATGTTCATTAATCTCTGAAAAGCCTCCGCTTTGTAATTTTAGGCTAAACTGATTTTTTAAGACATTAGAAATCTCATTTTGTTGTATTATATAAGATGGTTTCTTCTGAATTACCATTAACAACCTGATAATCCTCTTTCACTGTTTGAACTCTCTCCAGAAATTGTCTGTCCAATAGAGCAAGGAAATTCTCAGCTAGTTTATGCAATCCCTTCCTGGAATTTTTATGAAACAAGAAGTCACTCAGATCCTGTTTAGCCTAAACCATGTACTTTATTCTCTATTGAGATCAGATGTTGGAGGAAATAAAAACATCCTTTTTTCCCTTTCTCACCTACATCATACTCAAAATTTAATTTCCCCAGCAATGCAAGTTAATTATATTGGCTTAAAGAGTATTGGCCTGAGCATGCACACTTACCAACATACAGGAGACTGATGTCAAAGTGTTGTTCAGCCAAAGTACATTGCTGGATCATGCAATGGCAGTGCTGCTGAGAGGAAAGTCCACCAGGCTTCAGACTTCTCACAGATGATTTGTAATTATGTAAATATATCCAAACGCTGTATGTATCACAAAGTCTAGGAGAGAATCAGAGACCATTTTGGTTTACTTTGGAAATTCTCTCTAGCCTGGGTAGCTTAAGAGGCAACCTTGCCTTATACATAACTCCTTAGTTATGACTACATTTTGTTAGCACCTTTGCCTTTCACATAGAGTTGTGGCAATACAGATCTTTCCTCCAGAATACTCTATGAGATCGATTCAGATGTGACTTTTCAGCACTTCACTCTCAAGGAACCCAAGTGTATTGGTTTGGCAGTGTTTTTATTGAACACAATCTGTTAAAAATAGATTTGTCCCTTATTTCTGCACCATGGCTGCACACTGGCTCTTGAACTGCAGCCACGCACCAGGAGGATGACAGTGAGATTGAACAGGGAGCACCATGTAACATTCTCCAGACTTATCAGTAGCAGAAACAAAAGTGATAGGATGTTGAAAAGACAGTATAAACAAAAATATGTCGTGGTAGTGAACTACACTCTCACTTTAAACTACAAGTAAATTCTAGGTATAAGATCTCACTAAAAGGCTAAATTAAAATGAAGGTGAAGGCATGAGATGTTAAATATTAACATACCATTTTCGGAATGCCTACCTGCACTGAGACAGCAGGGTGGAGTCCTGTGTTAGGCATGGCCAGCTCCGTGGAACAACCGGAGCTGGTTACGACAAGCTGCAAAGGAGACACGACCAGGTTCTGCACATGAAGTTCTAGCGGCCACCACACACACCTCAGTGTTGCCCACTCGTTTCCTGTTGTCAACAACCTACGCATGTGGGCAATTTATGAGGGACTTAAAAAACCCTTTCTTACATGGTTATCCTATAATGATCATCGTTTTCTACACTAGAGTTGTATTCCAGGTAATCATAATATATATTTAAACAACATTCATGCAAAATCATCTTTATAGACTTTGAATACAACAACAAACCTGATTCTAACCTGCTTTTATTTCCCTTTAAAAATTACTCTAGACCACTTGTACTTAAAAAATCAAAGTAAAATAAATGATTTTTTTCAGCTATATCCCAATAACTTCATCAGACTGAAAGTAAACTGAGACTTATATCAGGATCCATTTTGTTTAAATTCTGCGAATATTAAAGGAAGTCTTGTTTGTTTCACAAGAAGCTTTATATTTAGAACAGCACAGTTCTGAAAGTCTAAAGGAAAACAGACCACTATTTCCAGTATGTTACGTGCCTAGCATCAGATGCCCAACTATGCTTTACATTATCTCAATCAGAGTCTAGAAACTTGGAGAAACTGATAAACCCCAGCTTCAGCATTCGATTAATGGTAAAACGTGCTTGTGTCTTCCACCTAGATTGTTACCAGAGTTTTGTTCCAGGGGAAGAGTTACTGATGGAGGCAGAGGGGCTGGCTTTCTCAGAGGGACTGGGGAACTTTATGTATGGAATTTTGTCCTTTATGACAGAGGCCTTACACAGGCCTACTTGAAAAGAGAGGTCTTTCAAGATAGCAATATCCTAACCAGTCTAAGGAAGGGCAGAGCTGACGTGGAAGGTCTCTTTTCTCTGTTGAGTGTTTGTGATTCTCTCATCAACTTTATTATTATTATTATTATTTACTATTATACTGGGGACACTGCAGCTGCTGATCCCCCATTTTCCTCTCAAAATCTATAATTTCCTCCAAAATCAATATGGCTCCCTTAAAAATGGCTGGAAGCATTCCCTAAAACTGGGTGTATGCAAAAAGTTATTGTGTGTCAGAGAAGAAGATAGCACTGGATAAGGGATTGCATTTCACTTTGCTGAATTACTTGGCATGCTAAAGACAAAAAGCAGTCAATGATCATCAGGCCGCATCCGGCACCTTCTGGCACTTAGCTAGATAAGGCAGTATGGAGACAACCTGTCCCATAGGCAGTAGGCAGCTAATATGCATTTACAGAGTCATTCCCAAGGTCTGGAACAACAGCAGACATCTATTGCTCATTCAAATAACAATAGTTTGTTGAAAAGAGACTTTCTCTGCAGAAAAAAAAGAAAAGAAAAAAGAAAAGAAAAAAAAAGAAAAAAAAAAAGAAAAAAAATGAATTGCAAGTATTGCAATTGCAAATTGGCCCACTTAATTAATACCTTTGAGACACACTGGGAGTTTTCAATGGGACTGTAAATATTTGCTCTTGGGCAGATGAAAAAAAATAACTGATTCCTTTCAGACCCTTGTTTGTCTGAGCTCTTAAAGTTTTTCCATGAGAAAGACACTCAAAAATACAGTTCTTAGACTTCCGTTCCTGTTCTTTGCTGTCTCTTCGTATACTAGTTACGCTGGAGATCGAAAACAGCCAATTTCCTTGTTAGTCTTGCTCATTGATATCCAATGTGTTTGTTCCCAGGTCTAACAGGGTTATTTATACATAAGCCAGCTTTGTTCTTCTCTGTTCAGATCAGTTTTCTCATTATGCTAGAGTCCAGTTTTATGATAGCTAAGTTTCTGGTCTGCAGAATCTTATGAGCTCCACTGGATACACAGCAGGAGGAGAACGCTTCTGTGCCTGTGAGACAAAAGCATCTGACAAATGTGAGCACAGTGCAGAGTACAAGGACGGCAGCTGGACTGCTTGCACCAGGACAACTATGTGGAGCTGTGTTGTCTTAAAAAAGCACAATGCCCTGAAGGCATTGAGGCCATTGAGGGATTACAGTCCCATTACAGTACTGTAGGGAGATCAAAAAAGGGAAAGCAAGGATAACCACTAAAATACAAAAGGGAGAGCAGCCCACTAGTTTATCTCTCTGTTTTTCATCTGCCAAAAATTGCAGAGCCTTTTGCTTTTGCCTTTTCCTGTGGTAAAGTCATGGAAATCAAGGGGGAAAAGCAGCTGTTTAGCTTTACTGCAGTCTTTTGGACATCCACTTTTCTAAACTTGTTTCTCCCAGACTGAAAAGGCTGAAAATATTTTTTTTTTCTTTTCCATCAGGTGAAGAGCAACTCAGTTCATAAAATGTTCAGCAGGCAGTACAGATTTTAGGTACTCAAGATGAGTTGTGAGGCAGGACTTGAATAGCAGTAATCAATATAAAATAGACTACTCAATTGGTTTCCGCTTTATTTTATTCTGTTAACACCATGTAGGATTTTTTTTCTAATGGAGCAGAAAAACAAATGCCCTAATGAATTGGTGTGAGCAGCATTAGTAAAGAGAAAGAAAACACTAAATAATTGGTTGAATCTCTTGACACCCCAGAAAATAGTACAAACAAGCTTGTCAGACAACTGACAGAGATTCGGACACAAGGGAAATCCAGTTTCCTTTTAAACTGTTTTTCTACCACACGGTAGTTTTGCCTAGCTTTCTGCTGCAGATTTACAAAAAGCATTCATCCTCCAGCAAGGCAGCTCTTCTAAATCCATGTAGCTGGCTTCACATCTGTAACACAGCCAGAAGCCTCTGCTTTCAGCAAAACTGATGGACACTGTGGAGTATGTGCTTCAAGGGATCACAGAATGTACCAGCTTGAAAGAATTGTTGAGTGTGTGTTGATAAGCTGGACCAGCTTTGTTATATACCTGGGCTGACCTGCTGCAAGGAAAATCATTTAACAACAGTTTTATATTCTCTGTGGCTCGGTGACAGTTGCCTGTTTGGTGCAAACAAGAGGAGAAAGCTAGTATTTCAGGCTGACTCTGCACAGGTTAGAACATGATGCTGTGTCACTAATTTTGAAAGTTTGCAACTGTATCTAGATGGAAACAAAACACAGAACATAGAAGTCAACAAAATAAATGAAGTGTAGCCTTGCAGGAACTGACTGAGATGCAAGGACATGGCTTACCAAAAACCATCACTTCAGCCAACTATGGCCAACATGATCCTAAGTTCAGGAGCAAGAAGGAGACGAGAACAGACACCAGAAATGACATCTGGTGTTTGGCTTCCAGATGCAAAGGAACAGGAAAAAATACCACCTGGCCTCCCTTTGGGAAGTGAAAAGGAAGAAACTTGCTACGTCTACAGGGCAGGGGAATTGCAAAACAGAGGCTGGCTGGTCACAAATATGGCTGGTCACAAATATGGCAATTATGGAATAAATCTGATAACGAGCAAGGCTTTCTGGAGAGAGATGGACACTAGGCTGGTGGAGTCTGGAGAAAGAAAGCTCACTCCACCGTGGGGATAAGGTTTCAAACCTTGACTGTATGATGATGGCATTTGTAGTCTATGCTTTCAAAATAGGGCTTGTATATCAAAAAAGCCAAATTCCTCATAATGGGTGGGGTGGAGGGGTTGAAAAAAAAACACGATTACAAATACGTGCAAGCATTGAGGACTTTTCTTGTTTAATAGGGAGCTACAGTAACAACAACAACAATGTGCTTTCTTTCTTTTATTAGCAAAGCTGCCAGTTTCTTGATGTTTCAGAAAAATGAGACATCTGCTGATAATTTACAAGCACAAAAAGGCTCCTCAAATGAACTTTCAACAACAGTTTATGAAAATACCAAGAACCTAACATGATGAACAATGATCAGCTCTAAAAAGGAAGCTTTTGACAATACAGTTCCAGTACAATTATGTAATACTTAAAAGTCAATAAGCATTGGTTATTGGTTGAGCCAGCCAAAGACCAACACTCAGCTTTGCAGCATTTCTGTTCTCTATTCAGCCTACCAAAGCATAAGGGGAAGGTTGTAACCATTAACAGCTTTCCTTATCTCACTTCTCGATATGGGACAAGACACTGGCCATTCAAATACAAACCTAGCTGTGGAGACTTGAATTTGAAAAGGTTAGTTTTTCAACCTTTGAAAAGGTTGTGATTTCACAACATTTTAAAGCTTAGCAAGGTATTTCCTAATCATGTATCAGAGCAAATATTGATTGCATAGTCCTGCTAATCTTATAGTTCCTGCTACATTTGTGGTTCTGTGCCCTGCAGTGCCTGGCATTCCAGTTTTCTTGTTTTCCAGAGTATGAACCTGTCTGAGATGTGAAAGGGCTTCATGCTGGCTCTTGCACCCAAGCTGCCTTTCCAGGGCAAAAGGATGTTGGCAGTAGGGCATTGCATAGGGGTCAAGATATTGCTAAACTGGGCACCCAAAACCAAGAGATGAAAATTGCTATTGAGTCCCAAAATTTAGATGTATTCTGTATGGGCACTATGAGTCTTCCTAGTACACAGAAACTTGGAAACAAATTTATTTGTCTGATCCAGTTTTCTCCTGTAACATGTATACATGCATACACCTCCTTCATTTTCTGGGTTCTTGGCATTCACAGAGGCTGAAAGAGCCTCTGAGTGTGTCCATGCGAGCGTGCGTGTGCACCTTGGTGTGTGAGCTGGTAAGGCTGGAGTCAGAGCAGGAAAGACAAAGCCCAAGAAATACACACAATATCTCCCCTCAAGGGAGCAGCATTTTAGCAATACTGCTCAGGATGTAAGTAGGCTAGAAGTCTGTTGCTTCCTTATGCCAAGATTTATTGCCTTGTAATGCTTTCACTAACAATTTTTTTGTACTATAAGCCAAAACTTTTCAATACTAATTGAAGGACGGTGGGAGGTAAATCACTGAAAACCTCTTTTACCAGCAGACTGCTTATGTACTGCAGAAGAACACTTGGTGAACATAAACCCATTCAGCCTTTCTGCATTTTTCTTAAATTGTTCTCACCTCTTTTAAGGGTAATATATTGTACTACATTTGTCCTAGTTGCCTCACATTCCTGCACCATAGTATTTATTTTTATTCGGTAGAGACACTTTGGAGACTCTGTACTACCCACATGGTGATTTAAAATCAGTTGCATATTACTATTAGCAGGACAAACTCTATTACATCTTTTTATGGCAATCAGTCTATAACTAGACTTGAACTCACGGATCTTTGCCATACTGAAATTTCTTGATTCTTTCTATGCAGCGTCATTTCAGGACACCTGTGTAGTAGATTGCACTATTTGCTGTGCAGTATTGGAAAAATTTGATGGCAATCTTCCAGATGTGGACCCCCAGTCCATTAGAAGCACATTACCCTGCTGCATTTTGGTATTTCTCATGTTATGGAAAATTTTTAAAAATTAAGACTTGAGACCAATAAGAACTTGAAGGAGGTTGTTACCTACAGTGATTGCTAAGGCATCAGTGCACGGAATGATCCAGAGACGGTTCCCTTTTGTACATCAGGTCATTGTGTGTGCCATCACCCTTAGTAGGATGTCCCTTCAAAATAGGTGGTGTGGTGTGAGAAACACTTGACACAGCTGTTACCCAGATGTGCCCATGCTGTGTGTAAACAGCTCTCTTGCAGACTAGCTGGCATTTTCCCCACCATTGTGCCTAGCAGCTTTAAAAAAAAATAAAAATAAAAGAGGGAGGGAGGGAGGGAGGGAGGGAGTGTCAACCCTCCACACCTGTGTGCTACAACAATTTTGATGTGTACAGCTTGCTTTACTGGGACATGTAAGTGAGGTTTCCCTTGCCACATACTTTTCATCTCTACTCTCTCCCCTGGGGATACACTATTCTAGTTTTGGTTTATTTTAATTTATTGCACAAACATGCTGCTTCCTTACTCCACAGAGCCAGGGCAGTGCCCAGCAGCTAGGCCTGGACGAGCCCAAGACCCATCTGACCACCCCTGCCCGTTGTGCCAGGGCGCGGCATGGTCCGCATCAGAAAAAAATCAGAAAAATTGCTTCTCCTCGCTTGCAGCCTGAAGACATTTTGATAGCATCTGGGAGATTGTGGAGGTCTCTTCCAACCTAGATGACTCTGTGACCCTGTGAACAGCCTTACAACACCTTGTTACTGTCGGAGAGGACTGGCTGGTGGGAGCTCTGCAGGGGCTTTCTGCTGCGTCAGCTCGCTGCGGGCTGGTCCCCCATCAGTTCCCAGGGTTGTTCCCTCAGCAAGAGCATGCAGAAGAGTACGTGGGAGATCTCTCACCTAATGGCATGTTTCTTTCCCTCAGATTACAAGGTCTTCATTACAGCTGAATTATTTGCTTCCCAGTCATAATTGGCTAAAAACAGTAACGTGCTCAAGCACAAAGCATGCAAGCACTCACACTATGGTTCAAAACACCTTTGGCAAATAAAGCTGCAACTGCACCAAGCAGAGAGAGATGCACTTTGTGCTCTAGACTCTCTTTGAATATTTGGCATTATTTTAAACACACTGTAAGAACAATTCTTAATTTTCCTCTACAGGCTACTGTGGCTGGCAAGAACTTCATTATTTCAACATTTATGGGACATTAATAAGGCAAGTCTTCTGAAGCTAAATCATAAATAGGTTAATCACTGGGCATAGCACAAAAGAAGCAGTACAATGAAGATAATACTGCAAGCAACTGGCTAGTGATTTATGCTTACAACTTGCCTCGGACGAGAAGCAGCAAAACTGTTGAATTGTGTGCCATCAGCCTTAGTTTGAGAGAGATTAATGGAGAAAAAAAAAAAAAAAAAAAAAAAAGATTGACTCTGCTCCTGGCAGGGTCCATTGCACTATGGTAACATCTGAGCTCTCAATGGCTGTAGATTTGTGCTCTTACAGATAACCTGGTGTTTTTTTAAATTTTTAATTTTAAATAAAAAACACCAAAGAAACAGCAGTTAATCTGGAGTCTCTAGAGAGAAAATGTTTAATGCAATGTCCCTTTTCTTACTGAAAAACATTATTCGCTGCTTTTCTGAGTAGTCACATAGGATTTTCTGAGCCAAAGGATGTTATCAGAAAAAAGTTTTTTCTTGGTGTCTGATGTATGTAACAGCACTTCATAAATAATCATTTTGGTACTGATCCAGCAAAGCACTTAAGTGAAAACATTAAGCGCATGAGTATTTCCTAGATTTCAGTGGGATTATTTGTATATTTAAAGATGAAAACATGTTGAAGTGTTTTGCTGGATCAGGTCTCTCCAGTATCCTGTTGACACCCCCCCACCCCTCCACTCGCTGGTGGATCATCTTCTTCTGTTCTTGAAGAAGTCAGGCAAAATGCCTGTTGGTTTCAGTAATGCAGGATCAAGTTTATCATCTTTTTTTTTTTTTTTTTTTTTTTTTTTTTTCCTCGTGCATTTAATTGGACTTTCTGTAAACTGAAAGGCAAAACTTTCAGTAACATCCACAGATCAAAGCTAAGACTATGGTGAAAGTGCCTTATGAATATCTTACATTTCACCCTTTAAAAGAGGTATTCACAAACAGATACAAATGACCTCAAAACCTGTTGTTGAGAGAATAAGAAAATAAAACTCAAAAATATATCAAATTCAAGTTGAGTATAGGGCATCTCCGGAATAGTGCACGATGCCCAAAGTAGGAGGAGTGCCGGGGAACAAGCTCTTTTCAATGCTCTTCTCTCAGGGTGTTTTGTTTGCCTCCTCCACTGGGAAGCCCAGGTTTCTCTTCTGCCTTCTGGAAAGCAGAGAGGTCAACACAGCTAGAGAAAGGCAGGCTTTTGAATTCTGCTTTCCTTCGCTGTTGGTGAAGGTTGGGGAATATGGGAGAGAAGAGAGCTGGATTTTTTTATACTTATCTGACCTGGCAGTGCTGGTGGTTGGAAGAATCCTGCTGTGTTTATTGAACAAGCTGGCTCTGGGATTTACTGAGGGAGAAGAAATCTCAGATACCCAGATAGATAAAAACTTTTCTAGCCATAACTGATTCACAATAAGCAATACATGGAAAAAGCTTGGAGTCAGAGTACAAGAAAGAGGGAAAAATTGTGCGTGCTATTCCCAGCCCCACCACTGACTCACCATCTGATCTCTACCAGGTCTCACTGCTGCACACACCCCTCACAACTTCCCTTTGTAGAAAGCTGGAATAGTTGGTGGCAGCACTGCTTCCCTCTTTTCAGATCTGCAGTGAGGCTTAATTGAAAAAGGTTGTAAAGCATTCTGCTACTCACAAATGGGGAAACTGTAGGAATGGGAAAAGCAGAGATGTCTGACAGTTTTCTGCCTATTTGATCAAAGAGATGAAATTTCTGCAGGCTGCAGATGTGAATCTTCTTGAACATGGATTAACTCCTCTATTCCTGATGATTTTTCCTTCACATCTTAGGAATACACTCCAAATATTTTGCGTTTTAGCTGTCAGTAGTCTATGTCTCCCCAAAGTAAGTCAGAGGCTACCTGAAATCTGAAAACACTCTGCACCCTGCTGAGCATCAGAACTCTTAATGGAGGGCTTCTGAAGTGAGATGTGACAGCACCAATCCTGCACACACAGTCCAATACAGACCTCTTCACTGACTTAGCTGAAAGCTGCTGGCACTCTGGGAGAAACTGGGCATGCTGGAGATCCCAGACATGGGGCAGGCTATCCTGTGATCTGCAGCTACAACCCACTCCCATCCTTCCACGCTCCCCAAGCTTTCAGGGACCCTACTGTGTGCCAGGTATAAAATACAAATTCTGGGCACATTGGCTGCTCCTGACAGCTGTCTCCATGGCAGGGGCAATTCCCACCATCCACTGAGTACCTGCCCGCTGTCCATCAGAGAAGGCAAAAGAAGTGACGGCAAAACACAGATATCTGACATCACTGGTGTCCAGGGGCATACAGAGGACAGCAAAGGTGATTTTGTGAAAGAAGCTGGGAATTTCCACCCAGTTCCCAGTTCCTCCCCACAATGGTATCTCAGCAAATACCACTAATGGGCTGACTATAATTTGAAATTCTTTCTGGATGTACAGTGCTTTAGAGTATTAATACATTGTAAATATTAATTAAAAAAACATTGTGTTCAGACAAAAAAAAAAAAATAGGACTGCTCTTTTTTAATAAAAGTTTTTCCAATAGCTCTAGCTGGCAATGTCAGTGAGAGGCAAAGCACCAAATGGGGCAATAGGAGTGAACTAGCTTGTTGTCAGGGAGGACTAGCCCCTGAGGAGTGTGTGGGAAGGCATATGGGAAGCCTGCACCACAGCATGGTAACTATTTTCTCCATTGCTTTTAGCTGGACACTTGACTGTCAAATCTGCACCTGGTCCACCAGCTAAAACTGGATTGTTAACAATTACGTAAAGCAAAAGTTAGCGAGAGTTGAATCTCAGTTGTTAAACTGCTCGGATGAAGAGAGACAGGTGGGTGCAGGGTAAGATGAATTGTTTGCAAGCACTTCTTCAGACTTCCTAAAGTTGCATAGATTTGAACATAACCATTCTTTTGCCTAAAGATAAGAGCATATCAATACTACTTGCTATACCAGGGCCTAAATGATTTGAAATGAGATGGCTATTGCAATTTTTGGTTTCTGAAATCTTGATTACAAAATCTAAAATACTCAAAAAAGAATGATGATTTCAGTGCTTAAATAGAATTTTTACAGGTAAGTTTTGAACAATTTTTTTGGAACAAATTTTTGTGCAGTTACTTTAAAAGCATAAGGTTTAAAAGCATTTTGCATGCTGTAGACAGGCACAATCAGCTCTCTGAAGACAGTTTAGTAGAAATGTTTAACTTGATAGTAGAAAGAAATCGAAAATTGCACGGAAGAAATCTCACTGTCTGTGATCATTGCCAGAAGAAACTGTCTAATTTCCTGTGGTATTTACATTTAAAAATATACAACCAACCTCAATACACTTTTTGTTATCCTTTAGCACAGCCTGAAGAGAATTTATAACTCTCTCTCTATTTTACTTACAGAGCATGAAATACTTGCAGAGCATGAAACACTTTGAGCCAGATTCTAATATTCCTGTTTACACTGAATAGCCCTGCAGTCATGCAAAGTTACTTCTCGGAGTAAGTTCCTGCAGTTTGAGATACTCAGAACCTCAACCCTCACACATCCAGGTACTGAGAAGTTGTTGCCAAGTCATACTCCAAAATGTTGAAGTCATACAAAAATGACAGGCTGATAAGGTAAAGATTCACATTTAATAGAATTAGAAAGGGCATCCGAAATAATCTTACTAATGAAGCATCTGCAGTACGCAGTTAGCTCTGTATATGACTCTATAAATACTGGGATCCCCCTTCAATCAAGGAAGGCCAATCCCAGCTCTCTAGTACATACCGTCTTTTTTAGGCTGGTATTACTGGCATTTCCTTGTCACAGTGTTTAATTTTAACTGTAAGGCAGTTAACTCAGCCAGCTAATACTGCACAAGGATGAGAATCCATTTCAGATTTGCAAAGCTTACATACCAGCTGCAAACTCTACCTTATCCACATATCTGTAGTCTTTGGGCGGCAATCATTTCCACTGCGACACCTGACATGCGTGCGTCAAGCTGATTCAAGAAAACCCCTCTGCTGTGCTCTTCCTTCCAAAGTCAGTGCCTTTTTGATCTTTCTAGGAATGAGCAATTGTATATTGTCTCCAGAAACCATTTTAATCTTTTATACATATATATATATATATTTATGTATATAATTACCTGGTATAATTCAGCTGCTTGCCAGGGAAAGTTTCCTTGAAGAATTACTTCCTCTGTCAAGAGAAAGTGTACACTCCAGATGAATAAAATTAAGTCTCTGCACAGACCTTTTCACTGTCATAGAAGTAGGGAGTAACTGGGTCCAACTGGGTTTTGTCAGTGTGGGGCAAGACTCTGTCTCTGCCCACCTTGCTACTGGCGATTGTCTCCTACGCTCTCCTGCCTGCTCCCTCAGATGGTGAACGTGGTCTTTGGTCTTGCAGAGGTTTCTCTTGAGGGATGTGATGAATTACAGAACTATTGAAGCATTTTAGATAGTGTGGGAAAAAAAAAAGGGGGGGGGGATTTCAGGAACTGCCTTTTTTTATTTTTGGGGGGGGGTAAAAATCCAAAATGGTAAATGCTAATAAGAGCTGGAAGAGTTAAGCTTTTAACTGTGAGCTTGTAGGTATTCTTACTGAAAACAAAGCCAAAAGCTCTTCTGGAATCAATAACAGAGAAACAAGCTACAGAAAATATAATCAAAAAATTAATAATGTAACTGTTGGAGTGGATAAAACAGAATTTTGCAATGATGAAGCAGTTAATGAAAAAGAAAGGTTAACTGGGGTTATTTTGTTAAAGGACATGACAGTACACAACTTTATTCAGAATGGCCTTATCTCCAGACCTCACAGCTGAATTAAACACAAAAAAAACTGCCGTGTCTGATATTGACCTATAGTTGTGTTATCAATACTATGAAGGACTGCATTTCACTGTCAGTAACACGTTTTTCTGCATGATATCCTACATTTTCTTTTTAAAGCACCTTCCATGGGATGGGAAGCAGAGCTCAGTCATTAAGATGTAAACGTGGCTGGGATTCTGAAGAGCAGCATTGCACAACATTGGTTTCAATATTGCCATGCTTTGGGTTTTAACATATTTTTTAATTGTAACTGTCTTCTTGAGGTCTGCAGCACTAAATAAGATCATGAGAATGGAAAGAGAGAAATTGTTTGCTTACTTCTTTTTCATGGGATGCACAGTGCTGGGAGGAGGAGGAGGAGGAGGAGGAGGAGGAGGAGGAGGAGGAGAAGGAGGAGGAGGAGAAGGAGGAGGAGGAGAAGGAGGAGGAGGAGGAGGAGGAGGAGGAGGAGGAGGGGAAGGAGGAGAAGGAGGAGGAGGAGGAGGAGGAGGAGGAGGAGGAGGAGCGAAGGAGGCCCTTGTTTGGAGAGTGCTGAGGCAGGAAGGTGGAGGATAGGGGGCCTGGACCCTAATGTGTTCTCAGGAGGAGGGGAGAGACCGGCCAGCTGAGTGTTAGAGTAATTCAGACTTGTGAATGCACCTTGGGGTTCCGTAGTGTCTGAGGTCATGGTGCTACAAACCGCAGGCACACTGGGAAATAAATGGGTCTTCTGGAGAAAACGTGCATAAAAGTGAGGAATTAAAAAACATATTTAATCCCTTCCACCTGTGTTATGCATAACCAGCACCAGAAGTGAAGGAACCTTTACATGTATTTGCTTTGAAGCCACTGGGAAGGAAACACTGCCTTTTTCCAGAAAAGTGAATGAATAACATATTTCTGCAAGTCATGTCTGTCGCTTTGGCAGTGCCAGAGTCTAGACAGTGCCTTTTCCCTTTAATTGGGAAGGACAAGATGGGAAGCGATGGTAACCATCCCCACCCCCATCCCACTCCCATGTCCCCCTCCTCCCTCCCCCACCCCAAGAAAAAAGAAAAAACCATAGATTTACATTTAGTTCTTCCAGGGTGTGACCTCACTCCTTTCGCCAGCCAATTCCCAGTAAGAAGGGTCATTCGCAGGTGAAGGAAATGAAGAGGTACCACCGTATGGACAGAACTTGTGACCCGATGACTGACAAGAGCTAGCATCCTTAGGAAAGATAAACAAGCATTAAAAATTGCTAAGAAGCTAGAGGGGCTTGGGAAGGAAAATGGAAGTTTATTAGGTCAAATGTTAATTGAAATCCCTCATTGCTTTTCTACATACCTGAGGGGTAAATACATATTTTAACATTCTTTATGATAAACTGAAATGTAAATGATTTGGTCCTGTATGAAGGTCATTAGAAAGTGAGTATTAGATATTTTCATCTGTAAACAAGCTTGTAAAATTACCAGAACAGCCATAGACACACAATCCAGCTAACAGAACTGGTTTTAAAGTCCAAAGTTTTTATGTAAAATTTTTATGTATCCTGTTTGGGAAATCTTTCTGTTAATCTAACATCAGAGATGCATAATTTGTTAGGGAAAATCCTTTCTAATTCTGCACTGGAGAAGGAATACCGTCTTGCAGTTGGAGAGATTCTAATTATATGTTTAGTCTCTACTGGGCAAGTTTAACAAATCCAGAGGTACAGTAACGATGAAAGTTTCTAAAATGAAGTAAATGAAATGACAGTTTCCTTCCATTTTCTGTGATAAATTTAAGATGTGCTTAACTTCAAAGCAAGAAGAGTACTTTTAAAATGTTTTAAATCGAGAAACTGCCTCTAAGGTGTGTAACTGAAATAATAAAACACATGCAAACTGATTTTTTAAATGGTGTAGGAGAAAGTATCTTTAAGATTTTATAAATGGGTTCCTTTATTAAGATGCTTATTTTGCACTGAAATCATGCAAGTGTACATAGCACAAAGCATCAATATTCTTCCCATCCCAGACATGCAAACAAACATGTGAACCTTCATCTTGTTTTACAGAAAAGCATGTTTTTATCCAATTTGGTTGTTGTGTATTTTCTCTTCAATACATGTACAACTCACTGGCTGTCTAAATAACCTGTATTCTGCTGTACAGGTCAAACTAATAGAAGGTTAATAACTACCAAGAGTTTTAATTCGCTATTTAGATAAAGAAAACAATACTGCAAATACTTGAGTATATCTTGTTCAACATTTTTTCAGATTTCTCAACTTTAATTACATTAGAAAATAGTGAATGAAATATCTATAATTATAATATGGTTATTCCTTTTATTTGTGTATTGTATCAAGACATGTTTAAAATCAGTTAAAATATACATGCAGAATTTTAAGGTTATTTTAATATTAAAGGAAATGCTATTAAGTGCTGAGTATGCAACAAGATACTTACATTAAAATTATTTTATTAAATAATAAAAGCACTACCAACATGTAATGCATGGCATCGACTGCATGTAAGTCCCTGTCTGCTTCCTGATTTTCACAGTGGTAGATCCCATCCATTGAAATGCCAGTTTGCATCACAGGGTAGAAGCAGGAGGGTTTTCCTGCTTTTCTCAGCTTTGAGTACTTGAGTTACTGGACTAGTTGAATGACATAAAATGAAAAATTCCCTCTGACCCTTAGTAAGATTCTCAGAAATGATCACTTAACTTTGCAATAAATTTTAATTTCAGGTATTGAGTAGTGACTTTCTCCAAGCAAATGACCAAAAATTCTTTATGATTCTGGAAGCACGTAAGGAGAATAATATTATGCTTTCATGTTTAATTTATTTTTACAGAGTATATTAAGTTTAGACATAAATCTAGGTTCTCAAGTTTAAAATATTCTTAATCAATATGAATTTTGTTTACATCAAGAAAATACTAATAGAAGAAAGTAAAAGGTGATGTTTTTCTTAGCGTTATTTTATGCACTTTACATACTTTATTTCTGAAATGTTTAATTTATTTCTGTGTCTTCACTCCCCTCCCTCACTACAAAAGTTCACATCTCTCCATGACATGTATTGTCATGTGGATACCTTACTCAGATTTTGAATAACAGGTTAATAGTTGTGCCTCCTTATAACCAAACAGAAAACGGAGACAGTGAATTTTTAAAGTGCCCCCAGTTTGAGAGGAAAGCCTTGCCAAGGTAGCTGGTGCACCTCTGAGATCCTGCCGAGTGCTGACAGGCAGCAGGGTTTTGTTGGACCACTCAGACAAGCATCTTGGCAATGCCTGCTTACACAGCACAAGGAAACGATGCTACCAGCTCCCCGAGCCACTGGGGGTAGCGCTTTGGTGATGTCTCCCTTCCTTCCCACATCTTCGCTCAGCACAAAGCTGTGACAACCTAAATCAACATATGCTGCCATATGTTCAGATAAACCCATCATGTTGGATTTCTCAAGTCATTATTTTGTAATAGAAATAATGCTTCAGTTAGAATGAAACCGATTTGTGAAAAAAATGTATATATATATATTTCACTGCTATTTTTCTATCTAAACCATGTATTGGCTGGTTACAAAAATAAGTAACTAAGGAAAGATTGCAGATCTTGTCTCAGCTCTGCTCTCTAAAAACCATCTCACAAAGGATATTTATCTAATTTAAACTGCAGTACTTTTAGATGCAAATATCCACCCCATTTACTTATTTTAATGTTATTTTACATCACAGAAAGCAATTAACTAAAATTCTTAAACTCAGATTTAAATCATAGATCAAAATACCACTGGTATATTAAAAGAAACACTTTGGTATTTGTGAAACAGTAAAGCCAAACAAAATGCTTCCAGCCCACCGTAATGTTTTAGCAATATAATGCAGTAAAATGAATAAATACCTTAGCCTCAAGCACTGTGACAGCCACACAGAGGGTCCAAGTGAACTATCCGTAATGTGTTCTTCAAATTTCATTCTACATAAAAGTATAGACTCGCTTAAGAGAAAGGCATTTTTCTGAAAAATACATGGGATCATAACTACTGCTCGTTTTTTAGCTAATTTGATAATAAAAAATAAAGCTTTGCTTACATACAGAAAAAATATACATTTATACAGATTTTCCATAAACGGTGTCCATTTTACTATGTTAAAATACAGCTCTCAGAATTTAAGATGTAAATGGATATTGTAGCTGACTTCTAAACTATGGAAAGTAATTTTATGGAAAGCTTTAATGAAAATTGTAAAAGATCTTTGAAATGCTGAAGGCTTACATTTTAAGAAGATTGTAACTGCAAATAAAACACTGCCTATGCATTGTAAATGCAATAGCAGTTCAATTTTTTCTCTTTCAGACAAGAATAATGATTAAAATACATGAAGCCTTTAAAAAAATAAGGTTCCCAGTCATGCACATACACACCCAGAAAGCCCATAAGACATTAATAATTTTAAAAAGAAACATGAATATCAGGAAAATAAGGTGCTCGCAAGATACCTTTTCAGGAAATAAGAAAGGAAGAAAGGAAGAAAGGGGAGGAGAGAGAGAGAGAAAGAAAGGAAAGAGAAAGGAGAGAAAGAAAGAACGGCTTCTTCAAATTTATGTGAAGGTCTAATCACAAAATTGCCTCTAAAATAATTAAGCTTAACCAAATAGACAGTAAGTCAAAACTAAGATGTTGGCTCTGTAAACTGAGAAGGACATAAAGCATTTTGCAGTCTTTCTTTATGCACGTCTGTTGTGATTAGCATCTCACAAACCCAGGCAGCAAACTTCAGACTGGGTGAAAATGCACACATCTGCAGAGTTTGCAAAGATACAAGACGCTGGGAGAACACGAGCAACAGGGCAAATACTAACCTGAAAAACAGAAAGCCAGGAATACACATGCAAAGGCAAAAATATATCCAAGCCCGTACAGAAAAGATTATTTCAGTATAAAAAGTTTCCCTTCTACCTAGGTCTTCATAGCTCTTGGCGTTCTCGGTGCGTACAGGCTGAGGCTATTTCCTTCTTGGTGGGCACAATGGTGTCAAACGCAGTTCTTACACGGCTTATTGAAATCACACACGCGAATAGTCCACTCTTGGTCTAAAACACAAAACCATCTGTTTCTTAAGCAATGTTATGCCACATCTCTGAGTCTCAGCTTTCTTCAATACATTTCTTGACGCTAATCATGAGAATCCTCCCCTCGTTGTCTTCCAGGGTCTGTATATTTTACTCCAGAGGCTTGAAAACTATTTGAGGCTGAAAGAGCAAAGACATTGGAATCCACATCCACTTGGCAGGTATCTGCACGGATTTGTGGCAACAGCAAATCTTTCAGAAGAGTGGCTTTTTT
This sequence comes from Oxyura jamaicensis, assembly GCF_011077185.1. Lineage (NCBI taxonomy): Eukaryota > Metazoa > Chordata > Aves > Anseriformes > Anatidae > Oxyura > Oxyura jamaicensis. Next base: position 547,582 of record NC_048896.1, read on the forward strand.
TTTTTCTTTTTTTTGTTTTCTTTTCTTTTCTTTCCTTTTTTTTTTTTTTTTTCCTATCCTTTACAGGGGATACCATCATAAAAATGGTTGTTAGTCCTGCTTATTTGCCATCATTTCTGAAGTGCAGAGCAGCTCTCCTGTAACTCTAGGTCTTTATTACTGTGTAGCTGTTACAAAGGGTAAGTTCATGTGCTCATCTGCATAAAAGAGGAAAAAAAAAGTTCTTTGAACTATTGGTACTAATCTTTCAGAAAATCCAACTAAAGCTTTATACCAGCTTTTTGAAAGAATGCATATAGGCTTATTTGTGCAGGAAAACACTTCTCTCATAAGCCTACCCATGGAAAAGTACCTTACATGTGGGCTTTTTCCCACATGGGTACCCGAAAAACAGCTTGTACCACAGCTGACACTCAGCCACATGAAATTCCCCTTGGGTCTACTGGTTCCTCTGCATCCACCTGGAAGACCTCTGATCCCATCCCATGGCATTACCTTTCCCCATATCTTCAGCTGCAGGTTTTTGTTAGTTGCAGGGCTGGGCAATGTGTGGGTCACGGGGCTGGAGGTTCTGGGCCATGTATCAGGCCCAGCAGGCTGAGGGGGAGCCCACGTGGAGCTCGAGCTGGGCCCTTCTCCAGTGATCCAGGTGGGACCGCTGAGATCTCCGTGTTTAAATATACGCTGTGCACGTATTTTACAGTACCTCCCTCTATTTTTACATTTTGAGGTTTCAGCTGTGCTTCTTTGTTATTTGAAGGGCTATATTGGCTGTTATTAAAACAGTTTGGTGGTTCATCTGTACCATAAACCTGTAAAGAGGCTTCAGCAGTGGCAGCCGGGCAGAGTCCTGGGCCCAGCCCTGCTGCTGCAGGCACCGGGAGTGGTGGGGGCCTGAACCGATGCCATCCTCACCTCAGACACCGAGCGGTTGCCTCCTCCATCTACTTTGCTCACAGGAGGCAGGGTTTGCTTACCACTCAGGCAGTATGGAGGACATTGCCAAATTTTGCTTGGCTATAATTCTTTTTTTTTTTTTTTTTTTTTTTTCCTACTACATTCCATGGCTTGTAAAAATGCTTTTAAAAGACTGAACATGATTCTTCGCTTTCCCAACTGGCTCCACTTCTCCATTTTCTCCATTTGCAACAAATCATTACTTTTTCCCTCTGTCTCCAAAGGAGCTGAAATTAACGGGCTTATTTCAATGAGTCAAATGAGTATAGTTCCATTATAAGGTTGCCTGGGAATGGTGCCTACCAGAAAAAGTTGCTTTAGGATTGTTATTACAGTGCCAGTAAGGGGAGCTCAAGTCTTGTTTACAGTAGGTCCTACACTAACTGTGTCTGCTAGCTCTTAGGTCTTTTTTAACCTTGTGTGAGAGCGGAGCAGCGGCGCACACAAGACATACATGCACCTGCTGGCTCTTGTTGGTGGATGTGGAGATTATTCCAAAACGCAGAGCAGAGGAAGGTGGGGGCAAACTCCTTGCTACTTGCTGACAACAGCACAACAGGCCGTTTGGTTTTATGGTGAAACCAAGGACCTGGGCTTTTGGGCTTTATCTATTTATTTATTTATATGTTTTAGTGAAAACTGTGCAGGTACTAAAGTTGAAAAGACCACCTTTACCAAGCTGGAATAAGTTTTGATCCCCATGCCAGTGCCCAAAGAGAGTGAATGCCTTTTCTCCCGAATTCCCCTCAGCCGCGGGGATTCCTCTAGGCGAACCACAGACGTAAGAAAGCCCAGGTCGGAAGGGACCTCGGCGATCGTCCTATAAAACCGGAGCCTAGGCAAGGCGCTCTAACCAACACCCTGCCCAGCCGAACCCTGGCATCCTCCAGTGTCGGAGCGCGGGCGGCCGGGGCTGAGGGCAGTCGGGCCGAGCCGGGCCGGGCGGCACCGGGGGTCGAGAGCGGCGGCGGGGCTGCCGCTGCCCCCCCTCGCCCGCTC
>NC_048896.1:549937-679013 GCF_011077185.1 Oxyura jamaicensis
TCGGCCCAGGGCCCCAGCTCGCTCTTGATGCAGGCGGCGGGGGCGTCGTAGGGCGGCCGCCCTCCTTCTTCGCCGACGAGGGGCAGCTGTACGGGCCGTGCGCCGAGCCGCCCGCCGGGCCCTTCGTCTGCGGCCGCGGGCCGCCCGCCGAGCCCGCCGACTTCCCCGCCGACGCCTGGTACCCGCTGGGGCGGCCGCCCTACGCCGCCCCCGCCGCCTGCATCAAGAGCGAGCTGGGGCCCTGGGCCGAGGGCTACGGCGGCTACGGCGACGCGCGGTGAGTACCGGCGGGCAGCTCCGCACCGCGCCCGCACCGCCCCGCAGCGCGCTCCCCGCGTCCCGTCCCCGCCGTGCCCGCGGCCGCCGCCGAGGAGCGGGGAGCGCGGCGCCGCCGTGCGCTGGGAGAGCCCCGGAGCGGCTCCTGCTTCTCCTCGAGCTGAGCGGGCGGTAGCAGTGGGCTGCAGAAATGCAGCATGCGCCCCGCAGCTCTGCGCCGGGCACGGGCAGAAGATGCGTTTTAGGTAGAGCAGCACGGAAAAGGAGGAGCTGGTTAGGCGATTGAGAAGGGCTCGTGGAGAAGTAGTTTTTCTTGGTGGATTAGCCTCAGAAATCAGATCAACGGTCTCTGTGAAATAGGTATGTGCAACCAGAAACAGTGGGCATACGTTGCCACCCTTCATTGCAGCAGAGCGTATTGCTTTTTGAGAGAATCACTGCAGCTGGCAGAAACCGGGAGTGAGAAAAGGACTGAGAAAGGATTTATTCTTGAATTTGAAAAAAGAAAACAAAACAAAAACCAGAAATGATGAGCTACCGGCTCAGATGTACCCCAGCCACAGGTGGTTGGTATGGCTTCAGTTTGGGTTTGCATCTTTGGAGTTTCATACTCACCTGCTCACTGTGTAGTGGGATCAAAGATTAAAATGGACAATTAGATTTTCCCTTTAAATTAGCGCTGGACAAACACATCACACTTGTGCTTCTGGGCTTGTTTTGCTGCTCCGCAATGCTCGTGTTTTTATTCGGACAGTGCAGTATTTATCAGCTACACAATAATGGGTATTTTGTGTAGAAGCGTCTCGGGAAAAAAATGGGATAAAAGAAAGGAAAGTTCAAAATGAGTCCAGCTGTGTATGTCATATCAGCGACAGGAGCTGTGTGTGCCCTGTGCATGTTGCTATTGGGTCTGGATAAATCTCTGCTCAAACCAGTGTAAAGTTAGCAGGGATGAGTAGAGTTGTAAAAGTTTTGCTATCCAAATACTGTCGATTGATGATGCAGGTTTTCGAGAGTAGCAGGCTGAGTCGGGGAGTTTTATTTGCCTGTGAAGCCCATACAGCAGAACTATGCATGGATAAGGAATATTGCATTAAGGAAAACAGGACTGGGCTTATGTGGTGCTCCACAGGCAGTCGTATAGGTTGGATCTGGACAGCAGGTACATTTTGCCAGGGTCTTGCTGTAGAGATAAGTGCAGTCTCCCTTATTCCTGTGGGAAATACCGTACCTGCCTCTTCCCAGCAGCGCAGCTCAGTTCTCTGCGTCTGTGTCCCCGTTTCCCCTGGAGCAGTCCTGCGAGGCTGGCAGGCCTGCCTGAACTCAGCAGGCTTCAGTAAAAATCAGTGGAGTACGAACTCGTATAAGAGTTTCTAAAACACCATTACCTTGTCCTTTGGACTCCATTGCTCATACAGCATTGCATGGCTGCTGCAAGCGAGAGAGTGACAGTGTTTATATTCCTCTTTGTGTTTGGCTGCAATTTTAAAATGTTATAAGGAAAGTGGCACACTTGTTTGTGGTCTGGCTAAAGCCGTACAGGTTACTCTCTGTCAGGTTTGCGTAGCATCCTAGCAAGATCTCCACCAACTTACAATGTGCTGCCTATCGATCGCTGTTCACTGTGCCTTTCAATTTTCTCTTGGATTTACAACAATAGTGGTGCAATGAGCAGTCTCTGCTGAAGCTCAAATGGCAGCAGTTTATTTACCAGTATCTCAGAGAGCAGCAACTGTAAAGAAAGAGGGTTGTGAGAGCTAAAACATTTTATAGCAAAGCTCCCTCATGGAAGGACAGTCAGCTGTGTCTCGTATAGCCCTTTTAGCTTCCAAAGCTGTGTTTGGTTACAGTCCTTCCCTGCTTGGCATTGCACAAAGAAGTTTTACCTCTTAGCTATATGGAATGGAGTCTCCTAGCATTTCTTTGGGAGTAGGTGGGGGGCACTTCTGTTGGACTCCCGACAGCTTTGCCAGCCTAAGGAGTTTTACCCTTTAGATTTCCACGTCTTCCCAATGCTGGCAGTGGCAGCTGCAGCCCAGTCTCCTCGGAAGACTTGCGAAGTCTGGATCGGGTATAGATAGTTCTGAAGTTAGACACCTTCCCCCGTATATGACACTAAAGCATGAACACGTTCTTTGTTTCTTAGCATATTTGGGGGCGGTTGTTTATATTTGCCCTTTATAAAAAGTACTAGGGATTTGGTTTGGGGAGTTTTAGCTCACAAGTTTGCCTTCAAAGCCTTGGGAGAGGACGGTTGGATTGCCCGAGCGACTGAGAGTGGAAAACAGCGTGCTGCTGTCGTGTTGGTCTGGGCTACAGCACACGCAGGCGGTAAAACAGGCGCTGTCAGGGGCCGATGGCTGCGCCGGTATTTCTCTGAAGCAGACAGGTCCAGTGTGACCAAGCTAAGATGCTCTCTTCCTGGGAGTCCTCATCACCATTTTATGGCATGGTCAATTGCCTGAGACCACAGGGCATGGTGGGGATACGGGACCGGGCTTGAGCAGCTGCTTCTGGGACTGGTCCTCAGCGTGGTATGGGCTTAGATGCATAATTGCTGCCTGCCCCCTTGGCTTGTGCGAGGGGAGGGATTTGCCTGTTTTTAGTGGCACTGAAACACTGCATAGGAAGCAAAGTAGGAATTAACACATCTTGATTTAATGTAAAGCTTTTTACACAATGTACTTGGTGGTGCCAGTGATGCTTATGTACCATGAACAAATTAATCCAAGCTTTTGTTCCACTGCGGCCTCGTAGCCGTTTGTCTTTGTGCTCTATTGCATAATCATTACCAGCAGTCTGTAAGGTGACTAAATAACCTGCTTTGAGAATGAGACATAAAATTGATATAATAAATTCAAGCTTACAGGGTCAAAGTGCTTTTAAGATTAAAACACAGAAGCAAGGAAGTGTTTTAGGCCTGTTTGGTTTAATCTAAAAAGAATACAAAGAGGGAGCTATTACTGTTGTAATGGAAACAAAGGTGATAAATGAATTTAGGGGGTGATTGGCTCAGAAAATCTAGCTGTCCGTGTAGTTTCCCATGCTTTCTAAACAGCATTTCCTATTGCTACTATCTGTTTTGTATCCATGTGTTTGTCAGTCACACCAGCTTGTAGATTCCATTCTCTGGTTCAGTTGTGATCAGCTTGGGCAAGTGCCCTGTGTTTATGCATCATCTGGCATAACGGCTAGGCGTTCTTTTTTGTGGCCAGCCATGTAATCGTGATACCGCTTACAGATAATACCTGTAAAAATGTCTCCCTGTTGAAGAAGGAGATAAGATTCTGATAACAAGATCAAGGGCAGCTTCTTAACCCCAGGAGATGAGCCCAGGCTGAGAGCCGTGCTCCTGCGCTGTGCCGCGCTGCTCGGCCGGCCGCCAGTAGCCTGCCCTGTCCCTGCCCGCCTGCCAGGCTTCGGCTGCAGACCCTCAGCTCTTTGCTGGCAGAATGCAAAAGCTTTCGCAGAAGTGGGATTCACCCTCCCTTCTCCTGTTGCTAATAGGACCTTTTTTGCTCAGGGCAATGGCAGTATTATGTAAATATTTCTTTTGAAGACAAGCTGTGCGTGGAAGAATGCTGTTTCTGAAGCCTCTCCCTCCGGCCAGCTTCGTAACATACAGACAGTCCACAGCTGCTGGTGCAGATCCCATGGACAGTGAACCTCAGGCAGCTGGGAAAATCACTGATGTGCTAAAGCTTTTAGATGGTTCCTGATAAAAGGAGAAGAAAAAGCATCAGAAAAATTCACCTTCCAGTTCTTGCTTTTTCTTCTTTGAAAGTACACATTGGGCACTCCTGTTAACAATTCCCTTGACTGGGTTCAGGTTCTTCTCCTGTGGTGCTGCTGAGGTCTTTGCCTCTTTCCATGAGAATTTGGGCATCGTGTTCTGACACCTTTGCTTAGGTATGAGGCACCGTCTCCAAACAGAGCACACTAGTGTTGTCTTCAGAGCACTCCATCTGCAACGTGAAATTCCCCTTTCTCAACTCTTTTGATTAGTAGGTAATAAGGTTGATGCCTTGTCAGATTTTCTTTTAGAAAAACAGATTTCATAATTTTCCTGATCACTTCCAAATTTTGAGCAAGCTGTGGGTTACAACTGGTTACGCACTTAATTCTCAGCACATTCATCCATGTTCTCGTGTCATGTACCAGGACAGTTTGCATCGCTGTTAGCTTTGTCATCAGGATTGACTTAGCATTAAATTAGTGCTAAGTGCCTTACGTTGCAGCAAGGATCACAACAAATTTACAGGAGGAGAAAACATTCCTAGGACACAACTGAGAAGCATCTTAAATTCTTGTAAGTTCTTGCCAAGCTATCTTGAGTAATTGCTAAGGCAGAAGGGAGGAAAGGATCACGAGGAGTTTCCTTGTCCCATCTCAAGAAGTATCATAACTGAGAAAGTCTGTAATTTGCTTTGAGACTGATAATTCTTGAGAGATTTTGTTGCATTCGTTGCTTTTTACCCTTAAGAAGCTCGACCCCACTGCAGAAGGACAGTTTGGGAGATGGAGGCTCTTTCCGAGGGGGTTCACATTCGCTCCCGGTGACCTCCTGGGGTGAATTCCACCCAAACCCAGGCCTTCTTTGGCGCTGAGTGCTTGGCCAGGGTGGTGGCACTGCCTGCCCAGGCCTGCAGCTCTCAGATGGGACTCCCTGCCTTCAGCAGCCACGGGATCAGGCCGCTGTTTTGGAGCCTGAGTATCTGCAGGTTTTATAACTGCGCTGAGCTCTGGTGCAGCCAAGTTTTCTCTGGAGTTGCCAAACCAGTGTTCCACTTTCCCGTGCAAAATAGAGCCACATGAAGCCTGGCTGAGTCACTGGTAGTTTCTGGAGCAGGGGCAGGGCTGCTAACTCCGATGTGCCATTGGCACTGGATTTCAAAGCTTCGTAAACAGAAAGCAGGACAAACATGGGTAGACCCAGTCTGAAGCTCAGGAGGGGTTGGAGCTGAGCTTCCCACAGGTTACAGCATTAAGAGGCTGCTTTCATAAGCTCCCTACTGACAGACCTGCGATGGCTATTTTAAGCACAGAATAAAATGCCAGTAGTTCACAAACAGCCAAGTGCTGTTTCTTGCTTAGAGAACTAGGGACTCATTTGAATGTGAACTGGCGTTTTACCAGGTTATAACAAGACACTCATCTGTCATGACCTGAGTTAGGGTTGTGAAGTAAGTGATATATTGAGGCAGGGTAACTGGAGTAGCTGCAATGTGAAGCACTCTTCTCAAGTTGTATTCTCCCAGAACAACAGTAGGTGCAATGAACTCATCAGGGGGAGAGCTGAGGAGCTGAGCAGCATCTGTTGGGTCACCCGGTACTGGTAGCAAATCTACTGCAGCTCCGTTTTCTTACTCCCAAGAGCTGCTATTTGAAGAATTATAATGTGTAGCCAAAGCTCATTTGTTTTGTTCCATGCTTAGCTGGTTTATTTGTTTTCATTCCGTTTTGATGGTGTTGATTTATTTCATCTTTTCCATGAATTAGTTTTAATTTCACTTGATAAATGAGATTATTCTTTTTCACATCTAGTTAGCTAGACTCAACCTGCAGTGAGAGTCTTTCTGTTTCCTGTTGAAGATGCCCAGAACCTCCCAGAAAACACTCAGACTGGACAGATCGCAGTCCTTGTGTTAATGCACAGACTGAGCCCATGGAAAGAAAAAGGCATTGGTACTTTCCATCCTCATCGAGGTTTGCACTTGAAGCTGCAGAGGCCTGGGTGCAGTGCTGGAGCTGATGACGGTTCTGTCCTAGGAGCTGACACTGCTCTTTACTTTGCTATTAAATTGGCACTTGACGTCTGTGGCAGAGCATGAAGGAAAATAAACTGTTTCCAGTGTTCTTTGTTATCCAGTTTGCTTCTCCCACTCAATTTGTTTTGGTTCTGTTTTTTTTTTTCTTAGTATTTCCATTCTTTATACCAAGTTTCATAATGTAGTCTCCCTCTTTCTCTCCCCCCCACTTCCACCCGTCCCTACCCTCCCTCTTTCCCTCTTGTTCACGCACCCACTCGCCAGCTCTTCCCCTGTCCCTTCGCCATGGGATCACCTGGGGAGCAAGGCACGGTGTGCAGGCACATGTGGTGTGTTTGTGTGGGACCTGCTGGTCTGTTCCTGGAATACAAAGCATCTATTTGCTTTTTCATCCACTCACTGCAAAAATGTTCAAGGGCAGACTTCCCTCCATTCTCTCTGTGCTTTCCCTCCTCTGTGCTTTCCTATCCTCTTCTCCCCATCTCTTGCATTTTTGAGCTCTTACATCCTCTGGAAATTGGTTCCAAAGTCTCATTCTTGATATGTACTGTGATTATTTTTTTCCAGTTTGTCTTAAGTGCATAATACAATGAAAGGACAAGTTCTACATAGCAGTTGGCATAGAGTACAGTGGCTGAAGAATTTAGAAAAATTGACCAAAGAAATAATACATAAAAAGGTGTAAGAGCATTAATGGGTTTTAGTTACAAAGGCATTTTGTATACTCCGTCCTGTATTTACCAAGAATTTTAGCACAGGAAGCAGTAAATGATTTGCCAATGACAGCTGTTCTACTTGTACAGCTTTTATATTTTTCTTCTTTACAGTATTCGCTGGTATTTCTTTGTTACACAGATGCTGTGTAACAGATGCTAGCTGTGCTTTGCATTACTGTGTATAGCTAGTCTATAGTATAAACCATTGGTTTTCCTGTTACAGGAACTTCATTACAGCCAAAGAGGGCTAGTTAAACATTGGTAGAGCCTTTGTGCTTTCTGCTGAGACTTAAAGGGCAATGTATTTCAAAATACTGATTATGAATGAGAGATGTTTAGTAGCACTTTAGGAGCCTGTGCCTTTGCGTGCTGCCATATCTGAAAGCCAACCCCCTGGAGAGTGGCTGCATGTCTGCACACACATTTCATTCTCATGTAGCAGGGGCGGGGATCAGCCCCAGCGGAGCTGGTTCGAGGGCTGCGCTGAGCAAACAGCAGGGTTTTCTCGCCAATGACGGTGTCGGCAGCATGGTCGTGTTCAGCATCGCCTGAGACGGAGAGTGGCCATGTGTCACCACGCTGCTGGAAGGGCAGCCAGCGTTGCAGAATGGGAGGTGGCAGCGTGGCCCCGGAGCAGCTGCCGCACCCGGGCTGCCCAAGCCGCCAGTGGCCCAGCTGCCGGGACGTCCTCGGGATGTGGCACGGAGCCGGCAATTCCTGGAAGTCTCTGCCTCCAGCCCGGACTGATGGGTATGGGACAGTCCTTGCAAGAAGGAAAACAAAAACACTGTATCAAAGCGCTGAATGCCATCTGCCGCCCCAGATATCCCCTCCAGAAGATGCACGACTCCCGTCTCCTCCCTTCCCGATGACCCTCCAAGGCCGTGCCTCATTTCAGGCAGGAAAAAACACTTTGCCCTATGTCCGTGTCAGGGTGGCACCTTTGAATCATGTGCTGTTAGGTGAATGAAAAATAAGACATGCGGTATTTTGAGAGCAAATACCAGATAGTTAAAGAAAAAAAAAAAAACATAGTGGAAATGGGGGATGATGAAAATTTGGAGTCGATGTTCGGTGGGAACGGATGAGTCTCAGTGTGTGCTCTTGAACTGGAAGGAAAATGGGAAATGTTGCCATTTCGTCAGCAATAAATCAAAAAATATCCTAAATTATTGAATTTTTTTGTGGCCATATGGGAACAGTTTGTTTTGGTATGATGAGAGCAGCTTTATTTCACAGAGTTAAAAATAATTTGTAATACAGAGTGGCAATTCTGTGGTTTGTATTTTTCTATCATTCATATTGTCATTACTGATTATGATTCTAATTTTATTAACTGGTGATTTTCAAATGTTTGTGCTAATTTGCCACTTCTGTACTGGCCATTGTTACTCTGATTTGCTTTCAGTTTGTACGTGGTGTGCTCGCTGGTGGCTGTCGGCTGCGCTGCCATAGGAGGCTGTTCATTCAAATGGATACTTTCCTCTTGGGTTTGTAGCTGCAAAGCTGAATATAAAAGCAGTAACCTTATTATTTTATCATCCTGGGATGATAACATTTAAAATTTAATCAAATGGGCATTTATCGAAAGAAAACTGTTCTGTGGGAAACTTTCCACTACTTCTAGTAAGAGCCACTTGTTTCTCTGAGCTGCTGGGGGAGATCCCCAGGGCCCATGCAGTGGCCGTATGGCTGACGGCTGAATGCAGGAAATAGGTAGAAAAACGGAGTTCCCCCTTGCCCAGATGTTCAGCTTCATGCCCACGAGGGGGCTGTGAGCCCGACCACGCGGCCGGGCTGACCTGGGCGTGCAGCCGGGGGTGCCCCGCACCGGGGGCGGTTTGGGAACACGGATCGGTGTGGTTGTGCCAGGCTGGCAGGCGTGCCACGTGGCAGCCAGCAGCCGCTGCCCCTCCTTCACACAGTTCCTCCAAACCCTCCTGTGTCCACAAAGGCATCTTGCCGCGCGAGCTGGTAGCCTAATAAGCCCTGTAGCCTGCCCAGGGACGTTGGTGTTTTAAAGGAAGATTTTAGTGTTTGGGGTGTTGAGTGACGATCTAGGTTCCTTGAGAACTATGCCCATTTTTCTGTGTCCCCCCTGCATTGCCCTGTTATGCTTTTGAGGTTTTCGCAGTCCTGAACACATTTTGTGAATGGAAAAAAAACACAGCACAGCATCATAAGCCAGAAGGCAATGCCAAGCAAGAAACATCAGATAAACCCAGCTGCATGAAAGGCTTATGAGACATAGGCTTTTCCTCCTTTTGTTCAGTTATTTTTTTTTCAATTTAAAGTGAACTTTCTTTTTCTGGAAAAAAACCATGTAGGCAGTTGTAGAATTCCAGCTCTCTGCCACAGCACAGGTGTAGCAGGAGCAGCATCTTCACCACTTGGGTGTCAGCTCCGTTTTGGGGGGCACCACCTCTCTGAGACAATGGGACAGAGAAGAAACTTCAGGCAGCATCGCCCATTGCTCCTCAGCTTTTCTGAGGTTTTCTCTTGGCATTGCTGCTGGCCTGAAGAATGTTGTCTGCAGAGAGGACTTCTGCACCAGAAACCCGCACAAAGCAAACACAGCAGAGTCATCCCAGACAGAGCAACCAGCCGGTGTCAGCTGGGAGGAGGCCCCTTTTTTCTGGTGGCTGGGTGCCATGTCCAGTTGGTGACATGGTGTGACGCAGAAGGCATGGGCACCTTCCCTTGTTATCATTAGGTGAAATGCAAACACTAGCCAGAAGTGATCTCCTCTCACCTTGGATGAACCCGTTTGTACACACCATTTCCATAGGCACTCAGCAAGGGCAAAGTTTTCTCTATGAGTATCAGATCCGTTCCAGCACTTTCTTTTCCCCAGGAGAGCTGGGAAGCAGTGTGCACGAGAGGCCGATGTCCTCTCTCCCATTTCAGTTGGAGCAGCTGTGCCTGGGAAGCAATTGAGAAGCAGGGATGGACAGGTTGTCTCTTAATACCTGGCCAGTGCAGGCATTCCATCCTGTCTCTGCCTCCGTTTTTCCGTGCTTTGACACTTACTGGACTGCAAACCAAACCGTGGTGTTTTGACTTCTTGTTGCTACCAGGGGTCAAGAGGAACCTCCAGCGCGCAGCCGGCTGCAGTGTGCTCAGCCTAGCAATGCGGCGGCACGGCGCTGGTAGCAGATGGCTGGCGCCGTCTGTCCTGAGCCTGCTTCAGCCGGGTCATATCCTGCTCCCTGCAGAGCTGGCACAGATGCCAGGAGGGGATGCCTGGAGGGTCCTGCCTTGCCACTTCACAGCATCACAGGCTTAGAGGGATCCAGTAACCTGTGCAGAGTCCTTCCTCACAGTGGTGACAAGTGGGGGTGCACAGGACCACTGTGTCATTAGTGCTCTCTGGAGCAGTTTTGGGGAAGGGGAAGACTCCAGCTGTGGGGGTGTCGCGTGCCAGTGACGGGTGGCATGCAGTGGGCACCACGGGGTGGCCCTGCTGGCTGCTGCCTCTGCTGTCCTGCATCTGCCCGCGGAGCCACAGCGTGCCACAGGTGGGGACACTGCAAAACCTCCACCCTGTTCCCTTTTCCTCTCACCCTCAGCTTCTGCGAGTGGACCAGCCAGGCCAGGGGGCTGATTCCTCGGTCCCTACTGGCACTCGGTGGGGTCTGGTTGCTGAATGCAGGGTGCCACGGCCGTGCCTTGCTGCAGCGAGCCCCATGGTGCATGTGCGCTGTCACCGCTGCTCTTGTGCAGCTCCCCGATGGCTGCGGTGCCCCCAGCTCACGCCCGGGGTGTGCGTGGGGCTGGAGGTGCCACAGCGCATCCCTCATCATCTGTCAGTACACGTGGATGGGTCCTCACTGAAGCTCGTTTCCTCTGGCTAACAGCTTAAATTAATTGGTACAAAGTGTAATTGGGGACTTGACTTTGTGAACAGTAGGAGGACATTAGGAAGTTTTATCTGATGTACAAAAGCACATTCATGTCCTGGTAGGTCCCTGGTAGTTCAGATCTTTTGCAGAGAGAGTAATGCTGGGTTAGATAATGTTCAGCTGAATGAAATATGATGATCAGCTGATTTATTTTTGAGAGTGAGAAACAAATCATAAACTTAACACCCTGAGGGGTGACACCAATGCTCTTTCAGTGGCCCCATCGCTCAGAGTTTTGAGGTATCATCTAGGTAAGAAGTGGGGCAGAAGCCTCGGTTTGGAAATCCAGAGACCCGCTTCACAGGCTGCAATTTCAGAGTAGTGGGGCTTCCTTTATGAAGGGCTTTGGGACCTGGGGGCAGCGAATTCTGTCCAGCTGTTAATGTATTTGCTTAAAAAAGCTGAAGTGTATGAAAGTAGTTGTATTATGAGCTTCAGGTTTGTGCTGTGCAGCAGAAAGTGCACATTTTTCTTGGAGAAAAAAGAGCTCCTGGAAGAAGTTGACACATCCCTGCATGGCTGATTGCGCTGCTGTCAGCAGCGGAGTCCCGCTGATGAGTGAGGCCGGAGCCTCATCTGTTACTGCTCCTGTGTGGTGACACCAAAGGATCACTGTGATTTCCTGCGGCCCAGGGGAAATCGAACAAAGAGCAGAGGCTGGGCAGGGAGGGGCTTTTCGCAGGCGTGGGACTTACAGAGCACAGGTGCGGGGCCGTACTGATGCAGGTGAAGAAGATGAAGAGATGACAATCACTTATTGTCACTCAGGTGAGGCTCGGCATTTTAAGATACTGTTAATTGCAAAAGGGCCATGAGAAATCTGTGCTGGAGAAGGAGGTGAGATGAACCTCAGCTCGTCTGTCCCCTGTGGGGCTGGCAGTGTGGGCAGGGGGCTGGGGGGGGCAAGGGGGCCGTGCTCTGCACTGCGTTGAGCTGGGGCTCCAGGGCAGCAGCCTTCGGTCAGCCCTCGGGTCCCCAGGAGCATCCAGGCTGGTGCTGGGGACCTGCAAAGGGCCACTGCCAGCGATCCGTAGGTTTCAGTATGCTGTATGTGGGGACCCAAAGGGAAATAAATGATTGTAAAGTGCGATTTTATCCTTTTATCATCCTCTGGCGGGGGCAGGAGTTGTAGTGCCTGTCAGTCTGTGTCATTGCGTTGCACTGCATGCTGGCACTGCCAGAGGCTTTCTCAAGTGTCTCTATAAGACAGTTAGACACACAGTCTGTTCTGCTGCTGAGGCACAGAGGCAATTACTCTCAGCCTAGCAGAGTTCATTAAGAGCAGGAAGTCTGCCGCAGCACTAAGGTGGAGGTAGTCTGGTCGGTGGGTGCAGCCCGGCGGGACCCCTGCGGCGGGCACCCCTGGGCCAGCCTGCGAGGGGCGCATGGAGCCTGCTGCCCCCCAGGAATAATGAAACACCTTCGTTAGCGAGCGGCAGGTGAGAAACGCCTCCCAGGACAGAGCCAAGCAGCTCTGCCCGTGGGGTGATGCGATTCAGTGGATGCATCTGCAGGAATGAACAGTCCTGCTGTTCGGTTTGAGTGACCCCACCACTTTGGGGTTTTAACTCAGAAGGGCTGTTGGCCTTGGTATCGATAGTCACAGCACACCGTCTGGGCCAGAATGGCCTTTACTTTTTAACAATAACAGTGCTATGAGTAAGCTCATTAAAATAAAAGAAACTGACCCAGTTGTCATGGCAAAGACTTCTGACGGAGGTTCCTCATACATATCCCGCTCGCTGTACCCACTGCTGGCTCGTCCATTGCCCCTGGTGTGGCTGCGCCCGCTCCGCTCCTCGCCCGCTGCAGCCTCCCCCCTCCCGGACTCAGGGTGTGGGGCAAAGAGGAGGAGAAAATCCCGCGAGGAGAGCCCCCGAGCTCCGCGAGCTTCCTCCTCGGAGCTGCCTTCCTGGCCTGCATGAGGCGTGTGCGGCAGGCAGCGCTGGCAGCTTTTGCAGTGTCTCTTCGTGTTTCATCCTGCTTTAAAAATAATGAACGCCACCCAGGTTCCTCTTCACAAGAATTTATAAGCGAAGTTCAATATACATTCTAACAGTAATAAAGATACTACCAGTATTTTTGTGCTACTTTGTGCTCCTAAGGCACTTTTCTTCCAAAGCACTTGTGAGCTGTGATTCGTTTAGCTTCCAGGCAACCATGAAAAATAGGCATTATTCCTCCTCGATCAACAGGGTGGGAGAGGAGATTTTTAGTGAGCAGGTGGCTTTGGCAAAAATCCCCCACGGGGTATGAACGCCTGCCTGCCCTGGCACTGCCAGATCTGGGTTCCTGGGGCTGGGGGGGGATCTGGGTTTGTTTTTCCAGGCCTGTTGTTGAGGAAACTGCCCTGCAGAGATGTACTTGTGGACTGGACTTTAGGCCCTGTAAATAGTGCCATTTACTTTAGCAGGCTGAGTGCTGTCCTCGGGAGGATCTGACCCCGTCCAGCTCCTGGCGCTGGGACAGCCTGTGCCAGGCAAGGGGGTTGCGGGCGGCAGCGTCTTGCCTGGGGACAGCCCCGCGGCCGCGCTCCAGGCCAGGGCGTGCTTGGCTCCCGCCTCTGCCTTTTTTTTTTTTTTCTTTTTTTTTTTTTCCCTGTTTCATGCAATTTGAGCAGAAGCCAGAAAGAGCAAGGTCACCCATGCTCCTCTGTGGCTTGGAACTGCTGAGCTCTCCATCTGGGAGGGCTTTTTAAATGCTGAGAACAAAGTCAGATGCTGACACATCCGAAGAAGCAGTGTAGACGGGACACAGACCACATATTATGTGGTTTAACAGTAGTAGAAATCAGCTTAAAAATAAAGCCCAGCTCTACAGGTATTTATAGCTAATGCCCTTTCCATGGGCAGCAGGCACTCATCCCACTGGGACGGCAGTTGGATGCTGCCTCGCTCCGGGCGGCTCGGGTGGCCACGTGGGTGAGCTGCGCTGCTCTGAGCAGGTCTCGGGGGATTTTCTGTGCTGCAGAAAGCAGCGCACAGATACAAGATACCAACAGATACAGGTCCCCAGTCTGTGCTGCCAGACCGCAGTCCCCCTGCTTTTCCTGGAATAAGCGCCATCAGGAAGAATCCCTCGAAATGCTGGTGGGGAGCCTGCACTGCAGCTTTCCCAAAATGCATTTTACAGATGCACTGGAGCACGTTCAGCTCGTGGGACAAGGAAGGCCGACATGGTGCTTCACTCTCTCTTCCCCCTGGCGTTCTCTGATGCCTGGGAAGGCCTCAGAGGGTGGCTTCTTGTTGTCATCTTTCCAAATGTGATACTTCACTTGTTTTCTGGTGTTTTCTCACTGACTCTTCAGCACTTTCACTGGGGTTACATATTTTAGCTGCATTAGCTTCTTTGCTAGTTAGAAATGGCAGAAAAAATGCTCTGACCTTGGCTCATGTGCTGAGAACAGAGCACAGGAACAAGTTTTTGTATCAGTAATTTCCCAGCGAAGGTTCTTTCCTCCTCCCCCTCCCCGGGTATCTGGGACGTGCAGCATCAGGGTTTGCACATTTCTGACATGCTGCTGGAGAGGATTTGGACAGACTTTCTGCAGCTCCTCTTCCCTTTTTAGAAAGAGAGAAAAGGAGAAAAGTAATTTGTCTGCCAATCAGGTTAATTGCTTTCGGCTGGGCAGCAGCTAGGTGCACTAACTGGAAAATTTCCCCATGCAGGTGTTTTTCAGATGATCCACATTTTTTCTTGGGTTGACCATGTATGTGTGTGTGTGCACTTGTGGGCATGGGTCTCGTTATACCCGTGGACACAAATCACGCTTTTTGTGTGTGCACTGTCTTCTGGTATTAGCAGCGTTACATCCACGGCCCCGGTGCCTGCAGCAGTCCATCCATGGGGTTGTGGAGTTGGGACTTGTGCATTTGAAGTCCATCCGTGGGATTTGGGTTGTGGAGGTGCAAAACCTGCACTTGTCCCTGCCCAGACACAAAGGCAAGAAGTGATCCGCCAGATCCCCCGCAGCCGCTTCCCCTTGTGCCTGGATGTGCTGCTCTCAGGGCCGCTGCGGGCGGCGCTTGGCCTGCTCGGGTCAGGAGCCCAAGGATGCGGGTACCGCGGGTGCTGCATCCCCGAGCTGGGCTGGGTGTGTGCTTTGTCCATCTGCGCTCCTGCCCTTCAGAAAATGTGAGGCAATCCCAGGGAGCTCAGCCCTTTCAGCTTGGTTTGCTGTTTTCAAGTTTCTTGCTTTGCTGCTGCTTTTGTGTGTGCCCTGTGGCCGGGAAGCCTTTCTCCGAGGATGCCATCTTCCAAAGAGAACTGCTGCTTCCTCAGCTGCTCTGGAGTCCGCAGCAGGATCTTGCAGTCACCTGGAAAAGCACAGTCAGGCTCAGCTTTTCCTCTCCTTGTGGAGCAGCCCACGGCAGCTCCCCGCCGCGGCCTGGCAGCCTCGGTGCCCCTCGTGGCCAGGAGAGGCCCCGGGCGCTGCGGGCAGGTGGGCACAGGGACGGGGAGAGGAGGGCGATCTCGCTGCCGGCCTGACAGAGAATCGAGAGAGCACTCTCAGGGCTGGGCAGCCTAAATTACACCAGGAATCTGTGTTTTGGTTTGCAGGCAGGCTTAGAAGAAAATGACTCCTGGCTGCTCCTGTTGTCCACCTGCCTGGGAGAGTGCCGCAGAGGCGAAGCAGGTAGCGTGCTCTGCTTGTGCCTGGTGGCTCAGGAGCTCGCTGCCCTACCGCACGCTCAGCGTGTGTGCTGTGGGGTGGCTTTACCTCCCACTCAGCCTGGTGTTGCTTGGAGCAGCTCCCATGGGATCCGTGGGTTTCTCCTGGGGCAGCGTTGCCAAGCCGCTGCCCTGTGCATTTTCCAAGAAATGCCTTCAGCCCCCGGAGGCAGCGGGTCCAGCGTTCTGTGGCTCACACCACGAACCGAAACGTGCTGGCATCACGCCGAGGCTTCCCAGGTCCTGCTGGTGCTGGTGCAGCCTGACGGTGAGCGAGCAGTCAGGGTGAGCTTGAGTGCTGTGCACGTTCAGCCCCCGGGCTCGACCCCTCCGAGGTGCGAAGCCCTGGCAGGGAGCCTGCCGTTGTTAGCAGCTGCGTGCCGCAGGCAGGCACGGCCCGTCGGGCAGCCCGGAGCGCAGGCAAGGCTACAGAGCACAAAGATGTGGCTAGAAGTGAGCCACTGGCTGCGGACTGCTGAGGGATCTGCCTCTACATAGCTGTGCTGGTGGCTGAGATCAGGGCTGAGAGTGCCAGGAAGACCATAGATATGTGAAACCTTCGTTATAATTTGCATGTTTACTCTCTGAGATGACTCAGAGCATGGTCTGCTTGGAGCACATGGGGAGATCGTATTGTTGCATAAGCTGAGAAGGCTTCTCTAGAAAACAAGTGCTTTGCCAGTAGAGTGAAAGAGAAATTCTGCAGATACAGTTCATACCTCATTCCAGACAAAATAAGCTAAACCCTTTCTATGCCCTGGCAGCTGTATCTGTGCAAAGGTTTGGTCTTGGCATAAACATGCCTAAAAATAAGACGATCGTGCCAGTGAGCTGCACCACGGCTGATGTTCCCACCGCAGAGCAGGGGGCTGCAGGCAGGACAGCCCCCTCCTGCGCGTGGCTGCGGGGCGAGTGCCACCCCCAGGGACCCCCGTGGGGCTCCCGCTGCCCGCATCTGACCTCGAGGGGCAATGCTGCGGGGCCAGGGCCAGGCAGTGGGTTGTGCTGTTTCTTCTCCCCTTCCTGTCCCCAAGGCTGCCGTGCTCTCCTGGGGGAGGAGGAGGGTGCTGTCACCTCAGGGAGCACGGGTGCGAGCGGCAGCCCTCGGAGGGGCAGTCATGCTGCCCTGCTGCTTTGTTGTCCATGCTAGCAGGTCCTACTCGCCTGGTGTGCATGCCGGGTCAGCTGCCTCGGCTTTAAATGCTATTTGTGATCTGTTTTTTCCATGCTGGATTCCTCCATCATCTGCCATCTGCCCATTTTCAACTCACGCTTCATCCAACAGAGAAATAAAAATGCAGAATTTGTGGCACTGGTTTCCTTAGCAATAATTTCTCTGTCAAATGAAGTGGGGAAAATACTGTGTGTTTTCAATACCCGAGCCTGGAAGTGAATCCTGACGTCCCTCAGCAGCCAGGCTCGGAGCCTTCCTGCGGTGGGAGTTGTACTCATTGTCCGAGGTCCGAATGTGCTGTGGGGGGCTCAGCTCTGCAGCCCCTGCGTGCATGGAGCCATTCTGCAGGGTGGTAACCAGGGAGTGGGATTATCCATACAGATTTCCACCAGTTCCCACAGGAAGAGTGGCAGATACCGTCTCCAGCTGCAGAGCTGATAGAGCAGTTTATCTTCCTTAAGCTGCGGGGTAAGAGGAATGCTGTTAAGCCCATGCTGCAAGTGGGGCAAGGTGTGGAGCCTTATTCCTACTTTCTCATTACAAAAGAATGTGGAAGGAAACCTATGTTTACTAGAATCTATTCAACTCACAGAAGGTCAGTAAAATACAATGGTAGGTGGTGCACAGCTGTTGCTAAAGTTGCCGGACAAGGCCAGATTCCCAGGAGAAGACAGCATTAGGTGTTCAATGCATGTAGTTGTGTGGTCACAGAAAATCCAATTTATTCAGCCAAGTCAGTTTGAAGGCTGGGCATTCAAAGCTGAGACCTACCCCGAGCTGAACAAGATGGAAAACCCAGGAGGCTTTCTTCCAACCTGAGTAAAGAATGAAGCATGAAACAGTGCTATGTTTTGGCTGTTAAATCTTGGAGAGCCTTAGAAAAAGACGAGTCAGTGCAGTTCACAATTTACAAATAAGTCTTACTTGGCTTCAGCAGTCAGCTAATTTGAAATACAGTCTGTTCTGACAAATTTAGTTCTGACTTACTGGAGGAACAATTTAAAATCTTGACATTTCTTTTAATTTTATAGACACATTTGAATGCAACTTGACACATATCACAATTAAAACATTTACCCAGATGTAATAAATAAGAAATGTGCCATACACCATTTTCCGAGTTACAGAATGGGAAATCAAAAGTCGAGTCATTGCTTCAAATTATATATATATATTTGCTAAACAGGAGGTGGCTCTTTTTAAAGAAAACAGCTGCCATATCCTCTGTGGAGACATCGGTACGGCTCTGTTTAAAGAGAACGCATTCAACACATTGCAAAATGAAAATATGAACGTAGGGAACATGCTGAATGCATTCCTAGGGAAAATCATTCCAAAAGATTAAAGTCAGGTATTTAAGCAGAGGGCTCCTTGTTGCATTTGAAGTTCTGTGTAACCCCGATTCAAGCCAGTCCAGCTCGGTTCTCTTTCCACGGCACCTTACTGGCTTTTCCCGTTGGTCCGAGGCCTTGGCAGGAGCACGGAGCGAGCCCCGCTCCTGTGCCTGCCCCCCTGCAGAGCGCGGACACGCTCCCACCACCCCACCGCCCAGATAAGGCCGGGGGGGCCTCGCTTGGACCATGCTTGGTGGGTTGGCGGCCACCCCTCGGGCACTGGGCAGCCTGGGCTGTGCCGTGCGTGGGCTGCATGCGGCCGTGGGCACGCTGCGCTCCCCTGGGTGCAGCCAGGAGGCGAGGAGGAGAGCTCCCCCCTGCCCGGGGGCGCCCAGGCTGCTGCTGCTGTGCTTCTTTCTACAGCTGGCCTGGGCAGCGGGGCGCACCGCGCTCCTGCACGGTGGGAGAGGCGTCAGCAGGCTGGAGAGGGGCACTCTCCTTGCCCGAGCACAAAGGTGAGCAGGGTGCCTTGCCAGCGCTGCTGAGTGCCGTATCACGTCTCTGTCAAGCAGGTGCTGTTTTCAGTTTGAGACATGATAGGCCTTTGTGGATTGGCCGTGGGATTTGTGGAGATACCTTGGGGATGTCAATCGGCCTCACTGCTCCTAAGACGTCGGCTGCGTCTGCTCGCGCTCCCTTGCTGGCTGGCTGCTTTGCCGCCCTGGAGGCCCTGCCCGGTGCTGGCTCTGCGTGCTGGGTGCTCGGCAGGCTGCTGCGAGCTCCTCTCCAGAGCAGCTCGTGCTGCGGGAACTCATCCGGGAGATATTTTTGGTGCGGCAGCATGGCTTGTGCTCAGTTACAGCAAAGAGGGGAGATCCCTGCCAGTCACAGCATAGCGGGGTTCTGCTGGACAGGACACCGCAGGGAAACCAGAAGTGCACAGAAGTGTGAGCACCCGGGGCTTGGCGCTTCTTGCCCTGCAGCTGGCAAATGTGCACGCCTCGCGCCGCCGCCTGCCCTCCTGCTCAGCGGCCGGGGCGCGTGCTCCCTGGCTCTGCTGGGGCTGGGGGTGCTCTGCCAAACACATCCCTTCTGCTGCGCTGCTGGCCGCTCTGCCACCCCGTCACCGCAACACGCAGCGTGCTTCTCGCTGCACCTTGCGTTTGTATTAATCTGTGAGATGAATACATTAATCCCACCAGGAATGCACATCACCTGCCGCTGCATTTGATAAATTCACTGGACCTCAGTGTTGCAGCGGGAAGGCTTAATGTTCTCCTAGAAAAGCTGAGTGTTAGTCCGTGGTGCTACGAGCCCGCAGTGCCTTGCCAAGCAAAATAACAGTCAGGATGCTTCCTAGGGGATGTTCAAGGCAGTACTCCCTGTGGCAAGAGGGCAGTGTCTCTCTGAGGATGAAACATATGGATGGCACTATCTCGGTATTTGTGATTTTCTGTATTGCTGCATTTTCTTTTTGTTGGCAGAGGAGATGGATTTGATAACTGAAGATTACAGTGTGGGTTCAACTACCTTTAAATTATTATGCAGGACAGACAGTTTCCTTGGGAAATAAGTAGGGCGCTCTGTGCACCAAAGAAACCAAGGTCTTGTCCTTGGAGATTCCAGGTGACTCTGTAGTCACCAGGATGGTAAGATTTACGGCTCTGATGACCTCAGGTGCTAGTCAGGGCTGAAGCCTGCTCGCATTGCTCCTTTTTCGCTTTTTGTCCCCTTTGTGTTAGTAGTCAGGTGAGTTCTCATCTTTAACTTTGCAATAGGTTTATGCCTGTCTGTTTTGGTAGATCCCTCCTCTGCCTGGCGAAATCAAGTGTTTCATCTTCTCCTTCTATGAGCTGGTTTATTTAACCTGCTCCCTGAGCTCAGTGGATAGAGATGGGGCTACGAAGCAGAAGTGTTGCTCTCAGTGCTATGCCCAAAACGCAGATGGCTGCCACCCGTGCGATACGAAGGTTGCAGAGGGATTTCGCCCAGGCTTTGTACTTCAGGTAGAGTGTACCTGCCTCATTTCACCTTTTTAACATCATTTTCCATTTTCTGCTTCATTCTGAGGGATGCCCGAAAGGTGAGAGCTAATGGTTGTAGCTAAGGTCAGGAGCTTCCCCAGTTGTCTGGGCTATAGAGTGAACCCTGTCCGTTCCCATCAGTAGGTGTGGGATGGTTCGGTTGGTCTGGGTGGCTTTTTGGTGTGCCAGCGCAAAGGCAGTCCCACACAGCAAATGGCAGGTGCTTTCTGTGCAAATGAAAACAACGAAAAAGAGCCGTGGGCTTGCCTGGGCCTTATTCCAGTAGGGGCAGGGTTTCAGAGGCAGATAGAACCCAACGTGTGAACAATAAACAGTCCAAATCAGTAAATAAGGCATGTGAAGTTAAAAAAATAATCATGGTTTAAGAGATTTGTGAATGGATTTGTGCAGCTGGCCTTTTCAAAGTTATTTTTCCCATCCGAGCTGGGAAGCAGCCTCAACCAAGCTGCCTGCGTACCGCCATCTCCGCCACCCCACGCGGTGCTGCGACGAGCAGTTGCTCGCAGGATCTTCTCCTGGAGGTGTGCTGGTTCTGCCTGCCCTCTCCCTGCCAGGGGTGTTTGGGAAACCCATTGTCATCTGCTAATGCTTATTTAAATCAAAATGAAGATCAAGTTCCCATGTGTGTTTACCCGGACGTGTCCTGTTGTTCGTGCTGTGCACTATGCTCTGCTGTCTCAGAGATGCTATCTTGCCTCTCCGCCTCCAGTAGTTATACATGAAAACAAGGCACGGTCAGTTTAGAAACGTATTCAAGGCTATTTAGAAAAAGGGAAATAAATTCAGTGTACAAGGCTGCATGTTTTTAGATTAAACTGCTCACAGCATTTTAAAAGATGGGATGCTTTAAACTTTCTAGGCAGGCCTTGTTACCAGAATCAGCACAGCTTGGTGGCGATGCATTAAAGATTCAGTGCAGCTCTGGCTGGAGCCAGCAGCAGTGAGAGGGGAATGTGCAAAGTGACATAAGGCTCATGCCTGAAATGTACAATTGTGCTCTTAGCTAAACGCTGTTCTTGCACACAGATGTGATTCATAGATCTTTGTCCAGGCATGAGCTGCGTAACTCCATTGACAGGAAGCCAGTTATTTTAAATATTTTGTTTGAAAATATCATGTACAGAGATACCATTTTAAAAGCAGCATTTACTGCTGATAACATCACCATATGTCAGACATGACATTAGTTGAAATGGCTGGGAAAAATTCTGAGTCCTACAAGTCTGTGTGCAAATGCACCTTCAGTTCACAGCTTGGTGTCCTCATGAGCGTTTTTGCCAGACTGATTTTTAGGTATAGCACTGTAAAGGTGCAGAGCCACCAGCTGCTCTCCCCAGAGGCAGGGTGCGTGGCCTGAAGAGCGTTCTGCTTGAGGGATTCGCTGCAGAAGGATGCTTGTGGTGCTTGGCTGGGGTGCACGGCAGCAGCCGGGACTGGGCAGGCGAGACCTGATTAGGGGTTTTGCACTGCCAGCCCAGCTGGGTCCCACTGCTAGCAAATCCAGCACCTCATGCTTTAGTAGACTTGTTTCTGCACAGTGCAGTTAAATCCCGGAACAAGTCCCAAGCCTACTGTTGCAAACAGTTAAAACTGTGCTGTTCAAGGAACGAGCTGATGCAATGATGAGATTTTGCCAACCGTCAAAGCACAGCCATGTGAAAAACAATGCCGTAACTCATCATTTCAGTCTGGTGGGTAGTTCAGCTGCAACTGTGAGAGCAATTTTAGCATGGGAAGTTTAGTCAAATGTAAGAGTGAGGTGGGTGGAAATTGTGTTTATTCAGTTATGTCAGACTGAAGGAAAACGGAGGGAGTATAACCAATATGCATGGTGTTACATTAGCACGGTGAATTGCTTAACTAATTAATCTTATCATAGCAGGTAGGAATGGACTGCAGAAGCCATCCCAATAAAGGAGCAATCACGCTTCTTCTGGGCTGTCCCAAGAGTCCGAAGCTCTGGGCACTGGGAGGAAAGGGCAGCTCTCCCTCGGTTCCTGCTGGGTTGAACGTGCCTTGTATGGCTGAGATGGAGACTTTACTGGGGAGTTATGAGAAGTGGCTGACTTCTGTCTTATCCACAACTGCCCTTGGTTTCCTGGGTGTGTTGTGAAATTGAGGCTGTTTGGTGAAATTAACTATTGACAAGCAAATGCTTGCCTTGCAGAGTTATAATTGCTGTTCTACAGAAATATTTGCATGTGGTTTGAGCTCAACAGACCCTGTTCATTTCCTTAAAAAACCCTCCTGACTGACATGACAGTAAAATTCTCCCTGTAACAGTAAGAAAGATAGCGAGGTTGTTTTGATTCTCCTCTGAAAAATGCTGGGTTCCTCTGTGAGCAGCTCTGACCTTGGCCTTCAAGTGGTGAACGGGGCTGGAATCTCAGCCCGACGTCACTGCTGCAAGTTGTGTCTGCGTGCATGCTGCTATCTCCCTTCTTTGGGTTTCTGAGGCAGCGTGACACTTGCCATATATCGCGCAAACCACATTTGTGCGTTTTAGAGCCCTCCACCACGCTCTCAGCACTTACTCTCATCAGACCTCAGTATTTCTGCAGCTCTGTGGGGTGGGTGAACTCCAGCAGGCGCTGGCAGGGAGCGCTCCGTGCTGAGCCTCACCCGGCGAGCGCCCAGCCTCGCAGCCCTTCCTCTGGCGTGCTCCCAGCTGCAGGCCCTGCTGGCGGCTCGGCACCCTGCTCGAGGAAAGGTGCAGGGACTCTGCCCATAAATCCTCCACTGCGGCCATCGTGCTGGCTCAGTACGGTGTCACTACAGACGTATTTTGGGCACTCCCTTAAAAGGTCTCTTGGAAACTGATTGGAAAATAGATCGTTAAAGGTGCCGTTGTCACGGCTCCGCCTCTCTTACCCACCTTTTATCCTATGTTTTCCTTATTATTTTCTCACCAAAGATGAAAAAGAAAAGGCAAAATGGCATCTTTTTAAAACCCAGAACATTCCCAGGCAGATCCTTTCCAGCCAGCGGGCAGTGACCGCTCACCACACGGCGCAGGAGCGTGTTAGGGGTTGCAGGCTCCTGCAGGCTCCAGGCTCGCAGTTCAGCTCTGTTGTCTTCTCCGAAGAGCAGCTGTTGCAACATCAATCTTCAGACATGATGGGCACTGGAGGCTAGATGCTTCTCTGGTGTAAATCCCCTGAAGGCAGCAGCGTTATGCTGGGGATGAGCTTGTCTCACAGCCAGGATCAACCTTTAATGTATGCCAGTCCCCTCTAATTTCCATCTCTAAGAGGGCAAGTCAGAGTGTGACCAGCTGAGCACGGCAGGACACAAGTGCTCGCACAGAAAGCCGAGTGCCTGTTGGACGCTCTGCTGAACGGCTTTGGTGAGTAGGTGGACGTGTATGGGTGCACGGGATTCACGCGTGCATGAAGGTGTATTGGTACTTGCACAACTTTTAGCAGGGAGAACTAGCTATTTAAAAATGTGTTGTGTCAGTCCCGAAGTACTCAAGCCTTAATTGCTAACCTACTTTGCAGCTTGAAATAATTAAGCCTCAAAAATACTCCAAGGTCTTTTTAGGTTCCTCCTTCTTTCATCACAACAGCTACTCCTGTGAGAGTCCCTTTTGCTTATTTCCCATCTGAAATGCACAGTACAAATAACAGAGAAGGCCTTATGGAAAACAGATCATTAAATGAGATTAAAACTACTGGAACCTAAAAAGATGTGGGATGAATAAGACGTTCTTAGCAAAGCTTTAGTTTCATCCTCTTAGTTATTTCTTAGTAGCATTTGCTTTGCAGTAGCACCTAAAACTGCACACCCCGGCTCTGTTGGGTAGGAGCCTTGTGTAGCTGCGGCGCAGAAGGAAGCAGGCTGTGGGCCCTTGCCGTGCACGGGGTGGTGGGGTCGTGCTGGGAGGGCAGGCAGACGGACAGGACAGGAGATACGTAGAGGAGAGGGGGCCTCATGGCAGCCAGCAGCTCCCTCACAGGGAGCGGAGGGGCAGGCGCTGAGCTCTGCTCTCTGGGGACAGCGACAGGACCCGAGGGGACAGCATGGAGCTGGGACAGGGGAGGGTCAGGCTGGGGGTTAGGGAAAGGTTCTGCACCCAGGGGTGGTCGGGCACTGGGACAGGCTGCCCAGGTCATGGCACCGAGCTGCCGGAGTTCCAGGAGCATTTGGACAAAGCTCTCAGACACAGGGTCTAGTTTTGGGGTGGTCATGTGTGGAGCCAGGAGCTGGACTTGATGGTGCTTGTAGGTCCCCTCCAGCCTGGGATATTCTGTGATCCTGTGATTCTATGATTCTGTGATCTCCTCTATTTAATCAGCAGTTCAAGAAAAGCCTTGGAAATTGAGATTGTCAGGGAAGGATAGTTTAGTAGCATCCACAGATGAGTCACTGATTCTGATTGCTGCTGCTAAAAAGATGAAAAATCACTCAAAATGTTTCTTGCCTTAAGAACAGAGGATAAAATTGCTGTTCAGTTATTAACCTACAATCTAAGTAGGATCTGCATAGCTCTCGTACGAGGAATATAAGATAGCAGCATTTTTGAAGGACAGAAACGACAACAAGATCAGAGGACAGAGAAGAGCTTTGGTTTTGATCTCACCAAATAATTGTACCATTTCATACTTTACTTTTTAGATGAGGGGTTCATTAAAGACAGACATACTTCAACAAACACAGCCCTTATGCATGTGAAAGGCAAACCGCACTGGTACTATACTAATAGAGCTAGGTTTTTGCTTGAAATTAAAGATCCCAATTATTTGTTTGTGTAATAATAGCACCGGTCCCTTGAGATCTGTCTGCATGGTCAAGTATTTTTCAGCTTGTGGTATAATTTAAACCAATCAAATCTTCACCTGCTCCTGAGGACACGCTTTTTTCTCATTTGCAGCCTCTCTCTCCTCAGTCTAATTTGTGTCTCTTTGGAGGCTGAACAAAAGAGAACGGATATTCTGAAGCAATGAAGCTGCTCTTACTGCCAGAATTAAAATATCTAAACAAAAGATTATAACCAGGCAGCTGCTCTTAGCGAGTGTGTCGTTGTCCCTGTCACAGTTCTCCTCGAGGGTTATTGATCCTCCAGCTCTCCCACTCCGAGTGTCTTCACCTACGTGTCTGGGACTGCTGCGTGAGAGCGCAGGTTGCAAAATCTCCCCGTGTTTGGGCACACCGTGGCCTGTGAGGCTGGCCCAGGGGCAGGTGTGCGGTGGCTTTGCCTCCCAGTGCCTGCCTCAGAGGCAAGGTGAGCACTGGGTAGCACTGCAGCCAACTGCGAATGACTGAGGAGATGCAAATTCAACTGGAAAAGCTGGTGATAAGGGCAGACAAATGGCACGGATCTTTCCTCGGTCTGGCCAGCTGCCTTTTCTGTATGTCGGATGTCCCCTGGCCTGAGTCACATACAGAAGGGGAGAGCTGTCCGCAGAGCTCAGGGACGGGGGCTGCCGTTCCCCTGCCCCAGGATCTCTGCGGGTGCCGAGCCCCTCGTTCCAAGAGTTGCAAGAATTTTCAGAAGATTCATGATACGAGTTCAGGCTGACATCCCTCAGAGGGCTGTTTTCTCTTTCACTGGATTTTGGTTTCATCTCGTGTTCGTTCATCCAAACGGGACGTTTCTGAGTATAAAGGTCTTTCACAAGAAGTCCTGGCACTGTCACATCCGCTCTTAATACAATTTCTGGAATCTTGTCTTGCAAGCATTCAAACTACACCAGAAACCAAAAGCAGAGATATTTGTGACCAGAAAACTGCCGTGACCTACTGATGATTAGAAGTTAATTGCCTAGCCCGGTGTTTTTACACAAAGTCAGTTTTAGTAAATAACTAAAAACATTATTGCTTTCACACTGCCTAGACGCGCCGTGACTTGTAATTCCAATAAGCAGCACTCCTGTCACCGAGCCTGTCGAAAAGCAGCTCCCCATTATACCTGATCGAGCAGCCGTGTGGCAACGCACCCCGAGTGCCAGAAGGGAGGTACCAGGCTCGGCACCAGCTCTCTGCAAGAGGCTTCGGGCGTGCAGGTGCATAAGGGAGATGTGACAGATAGGTGGCCAGGTAGGACGGGGTCACTCGGGGTGTCCTCGGGTTGCTGTGAGTGCAGCCGATTGTCCCCTTTCTCAGGCGTCTCAGTCCTGGCCTTCTGTTGGGATCTGCTTGGGAAGGACAAGGGCTGCAGGAGGCTCTGTGGGCTTCCCCTGCAGAAGAGCTTATGTCAAACCTGGGGGTAAGGGAAAGTACCAACAAGCAAAGAGGACCCCAGGTCCCCCTGTGCACTGCTAAAAGCTGGTTTCCACCCCCATCCTTGTTTCCCACAATGCAGAATTACAATCCCAAATGGATCTTTCAGACTACGGAGCTGGTCAGTGGAAAATGTGACACTAAATAATCCACACTGACCCACTTCCAGCATATAATCATAATGATCACATGCCAAATCCTGTACATTTTATTTTTTGGATCTGAGTGGGTTTTTTTTGGGGCATCCATTGGCCAGCTGGGCAGTGCTGAGCTCTGGCCACGGGGCCATTGCGGGGCCAGGACCGCAGTGACGATATTCCCAATGCGCTGCATGTGACGGGGGAAGTAGAGGCACAGTACCTTTAGTCGTGGGATGGGTATAAAGAGGAGTTTGGTGGGACGCATTCAGAGCAAATGCTTAATGTTCTCACCAGAGGCTTCCGTCTGTGTTTAGTAGTCACGTGGATGAGGAAAAAAAGTTCAGTCCAGCCAGTGCTGGGGATTCAAAGAGGGAATGGGTAGGAATTTTGCAAGAAGAGAAGAGTAGCATTTACGTCTGATAGGTCTGTAAAAATTGTTTAAACTAAAAATCAAAAGGATAAATTCATCTGTGGTGACGTGACAACAATCATCGTAATGGTGTTGGATCAAGTAGCTTAATGAACACGCAAAGTCCTTCTTTGATGTATAACCCTTATTATAGAAGTCAAAATTACGTGAACACTGCAACAGCCACTTCTAGTCATCTGCCCTTTCTGGGCTGTGCGGTCACTGTGCCTGTACTTTGCCACACGTTGTCACATGTGGTACTTGGGGATGATGGCAGGAGGGACACCCAGAGTAGTCTTCCTGTGTGTTCAGAGCTGGACCTGCCTTAGTAATTGTCTACTTTCTTTCTGATCAGTCCTTGGTTGTCATGGCACGGAAATTTGGGGGTTTGCCATCAACATTCTGCCAAGTGCCATCCACTGTGCTCACCAATAGCTTGTCCTGACCTCATTTGCTGACCCTTTCCCTCGTCTTTCTCTTTGCTCTGCAGGTTGGAGACGGGCCGCGAACATGTCTTGCCCATTGACTATTACTTTCCACCTCAGAAGACTTGTCTGATCTGCGGCGATGAAGCATCGGGGTGCCACTACGGAGCCCTCACGTGCGGGAGCTGCAAGGTGTTCTTCAAACGGGCGGCTGAAGGTAACTCACACAGAGAGAGGAGGAACAATCACTCCCACCTCCAGGTTCTGGGTTTCTCCACTAAAGTGGCTGAAGAGCCAAAGACTGCTGAGTTCTCCTATCAGCAGTGAAGCCATTAACACATGGGTGCTGGAAGCACTGGTAGCAGCCTTGCTTGATTTGGGGAATCTGCTAAGCAAAGGGGACAGAGAGAAGAGCAGTGGTGACAAAGTGTGGTGGATTTCTAAGATCTCTTAAATTTAGGAGGAACTTAAACATAAGGGAGAACATTCAAGGATAAATTGATTTCTTTGTAAATCCACTTTACATTTTGCCAAAACACAATCCTTTTCAATTCTTGGTTATCACAGTGACCTGTGTAGACCTCAGAGAAGACAGTTCCTGCTTCTCCTTTCCTCTTGACCCTCAGGGTTGCTCTAAGGTCCCATCAGCCCTCCTGCGACCTCAGCCCCACAGGTCCGTGTTTAGGGGTTGCTTTTCCTGTCTTGCATCCCTTTCAGAGGGTCACTAATCTCAGCACCTGCAGAACAGCAGTCCTTGTACAGCAGAACCATCTGTCCATCAAGAGGCGTGATCTGACCTTGGTGTCTGTGATCCTTCTCCCCAGCCCTTGTGGAAGGAACTTCTCCTTCACGGCCAGCTCTGCAGGGCCAGGTTCTCCAGAGATAAGTGCGAACCCAGATGTCCGCTCTCAACATCAGGTGTTGGCACTCGTTCCTTGGTAATTAGCACATAGAAGGACCTCATCCATCCACTCCCCGGGGCTGGTGGGTCAGCAGTGTCTGCTTTCTAACTGCAGTTAAGAGTCACGATTCCTTGGCAGCACAGTGAGGCTGTTTATTGTGGAACTGCCGGGCTCAGAATGCCCCTGACTCGTTTTCTGGAGCGATGAACCCAAGTCACAATTCCCCCAAACTGGCGTCTGTCACCCAGTGGCCGCCCGCCGCCGGGGCCTGCCTTGCAGGCTGGGGGCTCCCTGGCAGAGGGCAGCGGCGCGGCCGCAGCTCCCGGCCCGCGCTGCGCATCGAGGCTCGTCTTTGCCTCGTGAGCCTTCCCTCCCGCATCCTGTGTCACGGCCTGACGAGAGGGGGGCCCAAACTGGTGGATGCTCACCAGTCCATCTGAGCGCTGCTTCTGGATCAACTCCAGCGTTATCCTGTACGTTTTTGGAGTCTCATTTTCCTTCTTCTGTCACTCATGCCAGGAGTGACTCCTTTCAACTTGGCAGCACTAGTTCAGAGAAGAATCGGGGCTGTGCTACAGAGGACAACAACATCCTGTTGCTGTAATAGGACACTCAAATAATATTAATAAATAATGTTTGGCATCTTTTCCCAAGTAAATCATTTATAAGCCTGCTTCTGCTATACACCAATTCTGTGTAAGGCCAAATGAATTGGCTGTGCAGCCAGAGTAAATAACAGATGCTTGTTTAAGTCAGCAAGTTATTGTTGATTTATAGTAAGTGGAGTCTTGGCTGTCTGTCAGATAAATTGTTGGTGAAATAGTACATGTCATCTAACGAGTGCCAGAGCATTCCTCGTACATCGGGGTGGACTCTGTCGTGTGCCGTGGGAGTCCTGCAGATGAGGGATGTGAGTTGCCTGGTGTGGGGAGGAGGATGGAGAAAGAGGGAGAAAAAGAGGCGGCAGCCTGCCTGCTTGCACTGTTCGTAAGGCATACATTGTGCTGTCGTTCCCTCTCTTGGTTGTGTTGGATTATGAATTTTAACTGCATTTACACCTCTTCCTACTTTCTAAGCTTCGAGGTGTTGCAGGGTTTAGAAGCGTTTGGTTGCCTGGGAAGTGGTAGCAGTGCTGCTGAGGTGTGATCCTGCCCGCAGCAGCCCTTTGCCTGTCCCTGAATGAGACCGTGCAGCAAATGTGCCCGCAGTGAGGAGTGGGGAGGGAGCTGCTGGAAATGCTCTCGGCAGCTCTGTCTGGTTTTCCTTTGAGCATATAAAAATGTAAATGAAATCTTTTGCAGTTCCAGATACCACTCCGTTGTATTTCATGGGGCAGGCTTTGTTTGACAGACCGACAGCACATGCATAGTTGGGAGCTGTTTGCTGGCTTTCCATCAGAAAGCTTCCTCCGCTGAGCATCCAGGTGCTGAAACACATTTCCTTCTGGTCCAGCACTGTGTCAGGCAGCGGTGCCTCTGCGTGTCCGTGAGCAGACGTTTGCTGGTTTCAAAGAGACTTCCTTCGGTTCCTTCCGAAAGGATTTTTGTTTGCTTGTTTTTCTTTTGTATGCCTGGGAGATATTTCTGCACGGAATAAAATCCCTGTTTTTTTTTTTTTTTTTCTTTTTTTCTTTTTTTTTTTTTTTTTTTTCTTGGTGATGGCAAGTGAGAGGTGCCCCCTTTGCAAACCGGAGGGCAGGCGGCTGGCCCTGGTGGGATGTGGGCAGTGCAGGGGAAGCGCGAAGCTGTGGTCGTGGGTGCTGGCACCGCGCCTCCAGGTCTGCAGGCAGCGGAGGG
Organism: Oxyura jamaicensis; assembly: GCF_011077185.1. Taxonomy (NCBI): domain Eukaryota; kingdom Metazoa; phylum Chordata; class Aves; order Anseriformes; family Anatidae; genus Oxyura; species Oxyura jamaicensis. Next base: position 579,718 of record NC_048896.1, read on the forward strand.
AAGCACGACTGCAGCCTCGGTAAATGGCAAGAGAGAAATTAGAAACCGGGGGCTGGGTAAGAGGAAGGAGCTGGCGGCTTGAAAAGCCAGGAGGCTGTGGCTTCCAGCTCTTGTAGACAACAGGATTTAGTCCTGGGGGGCTGCAGCTTTCCACCACATCTGCAGGTTTGTTTCTGTTTGCCTGTCTTCCCTGCTTCCTTCACCGTGGCCTTCATGCAGTTTCCACGTTCAGAAAGGATTTAGGGGGGTGTTATGCAGAAATTAATGGGAGGCAGTTTCTCTGGATTTAACCTAGTGACGGGGTGGAAGCAGAAGCAGAACTTTTCACAGTTTTGTGTGCAGCAGTGTTCAGCAAGAAAATGTAAATGCACGTTGTGTATTGAATAATCAGATCCAGTGAGTGTGGGATTTCATCATATGTTACCCTGAGGTACATGGATAGCATCTTTATTTTGCGGAATAAACAATAAATCAGACTTGTTTATAAATATTGAATGTAACTGGTGATTTTCCAGCCAGACGTTTCCTTCTTAAAGTTGAAGAGCAATTTTGAAAGCTGATATTTCAGTGTGTTCTTATGTTATAAAGTCCATAAAACATATCTTTGAAAACCTTAGGGCACTTTGGAGACATTTTACAACAGCAGATTGCAAAGCTTACCCAGTGAGAAAAGACATCCTTCTTCTGCCTTTGTTTCCTCCCTGTTGCTGGTATCAGAGGCTTTGGAAAGGTCGGAGAAGCGTGTGCTGTGAGCTGAAGAGCAGCACAAACAGATCACCTCAAAGGGAATGGAGAATAACTAGACACATAGTTTTTTGTTTTATCATATTCTTTGCTTGATACGCTATTGTAGTTATTTGGTAATAATTCTGGGCTATTTAAAAAGGTTTTATAGACATACACTGACTTGAAAAGAATCAGAAAGTGATAAAAGAATTAAAATGAAAAGTTTTAACATTGACTCCTCTTCCATTCTGAAACATACTGAGGGATTCATGTAGTCTTCAGCAGAGCAGATGACTCCTGCTTTGATAAAATGTTGGACAGATTTTTTAATTTTATTTTTATTTTTTTTCCTGCTCAAGCCCAACAAGTTCTTCCAGAGTGATTCTGGGAGAGTTCATAGAAAAGACATGAATATTTTTCTGATCTGCTAATGTCAGCTGCTTCATTGCCCAAGCTGTCCAGGGTAAATATAGGCAAGCTCTAAAACCATCCTGCAGATTCTCCAGCTCTGATGTGGATTGTTCACTTGCAAGGCTGACAGCCTCATTTTTGTAATCAGAACTGGCATTCGTCTCTCCCTCTCTGTCACCCCACCTTGGTGTTCAGGTGCTGAGGGACCCACAAGGGCTGGACTCACTGTGCCAGCAAGTTCTGCTGCACCTCTGCTGCTAGCGGCATTCACAGCCTACGAAGGAGGACTTCTCCTCCTCCTTCTCCTACAAAACAAAGATTTGGTGAATGAAAGTACATCAGCACCAACCAGATTTTAATTTTTCCGACACAAGTAGGAAGGACTGCAAGTTGAAGTGAGCTGCTTTCAAAGACCATTACTATGTTTTAAAATTCTTTCTTCTCCTCCTGGCTGATCTGACAGCGTACAAAAGACCTGGGTCTGCAAAAGACTGCAGCACCATCAAGTTCCTGCCTCGGCGCTTGGTTTCTCCCTACCCTTTGGGTATTCTTGGCCTTAAAGGTCAGTGGAAAGAGAAAATGGTGGAATAAGCAGACCTCTGAAATCACAGGTGCTCCTGGCACAGCCTGCCTCTGGCTCTGTCTGCCAGGCTTGTTGCTTTCCTCTCCCCTTGCCTTCCGCAGACAAGATCCCTTCGGCCCCGTACCACGGTGCTTCTTTGGGTGCCCAGGGCCACCAGCACCAGTGCTGCTGCGTGTCATGGTTTGGTCTTGTTGCCAGAGAGTCAAACAATTAAACATCATTTAATCCAACAAGAATCCAACATTTCTTGCTGGACTTAAGCATCTTTAAATATAACATCTTAACCTTGCACAGTCCTACAGTTGTTTGATTTTAAAGATAGTCATTTAGCCTTGGCTGGCTCCAGCCTTCTTGCTAGATCGTCTGCTCAGCTGCTGCCTGCACATATTAGTTTGCCAACACCTGAAGCTTTCATGGTTGTCTCTGGCTGGCTAACGTTTTCTCTTGCAGACCACTGGTTTTGGTTCCCTGGAGAGCTTCCCTCTTGCTCTCCCAGCAGCCAGCCTCCCACTCAGAGCTAGCCTGCCTTTCTGGCTACCCCAGGCTGCTAGAACCGCTGCCCTGAGAGAGAAGAGCTGGAGAGTCCATGCTGAAGATTGCACTGTCACAATGGAGACAGACTGGTTTTGTTTTCTTCATTCTTTTGGTAAATATAGGTGATTATTAAGAACACTACTTGCAAAGATCATTTATTAATAGTGACTTATTAGTTCCTGAGAACTTAACAGCTGTGCCGTGTTTGATTATTTCTAACGGCAGCATCCACTAGGAACTCCAGAGTGGTTCCTGTACCAAATCCACCAGCTCAGCTCGTGCCGTGTTCCAGCTGTGACAACAGCTGGTAGCAGAGCTTTCACAGGAAAGCACCAGAAGCCCTGTAATTACATGAGCCCCTGCAGGATGTGTATTCTCGGAAAGCTTGGCCTTTTCCATAACTATTAGAATTTGGTTTATGCAGTGAAATATGAGGACTTCTCATCCGAAAGGTATTTAATGGACCGTCACATTCACAATTGTAAATCTTAGTCTGTATTTTGCAGATTACTTTGCTTTCTGGAAGAAAAAGCTATGCTAGGCACAACAATTCATGTGGCAACAGGATTTTAGCTAACTCTGGACTGAGCAACACATCTTTATCCATAAATCTTGATTTTCAGTTGAGACTGGAGAATTGCTGTCCTTGTACTTCCTCTGCTCCTGACTTAATTGCTGTCTTAAAGGATGAGGACAGAAGAACTCAGTGACGGCAGGACCATCTTTCTGCCTGGCATGAACTTGGGAAAGGAGTGAGCCAGATCCATGAGGAAGGGTGTTACCAGCAAGGGAGGCAGTCCAGCGGTGCGTTGTGGTGCAAAGCAGGGAACTACAGCAGCTGGCGAGGGCTGATCTCGTGGGACCAGCTGCCTTGGTTACCTGGGCTGATCTCGTGGGATTCTTGTGGCAGTTTGATGTAGCAGGAGGGCACTGAGCGCTTTTATAACTAAATTTCTCACCTACATGTGTGCAAACATATCGGGATCAGCAGGGGAGGGGAGTGCTCTTCTCTAGGCATACACCTGAGGTACCGTCAGATCAGTGAGTATATCTGAGCCTGACAAGCTGCCAACATCCCCCTTGTACGGAAAATCTGCCTGATTGACTTTGACAAGAGCAGGGCTACTGGGTGTAATATGAGAGTATGGTTAAAGTTTAGAACTGTATATACATGTTTGCAAGGCGAGAGAGCCTGTGCTTTGCAGTAATACAAAGGAGTGTCTCCGTTGTTTGCTGGAAGGAGAAGGAGAAAAAATCATCCCAGTGTTAAACTCGATAAAAATATAGTGCATTTATCTTAAATAAAGAACAGTTGATTGCAAACGTTTCAGCTTGTTCTTAAATGAAGAATGTAAAAGATGTTTAAAAAAAAGTGTATATGAAAAGCTACTTAAGGTAGCTGAAATCTGTGTTCAAACCACTCTGTTGTTCGCAGGGCTTTTATGGCACCTTGTCTTCATACATCCGTGCTGTGCTCGGGTTATACAGCGGCTCGTATCCGTGTCAAATATTGCCCGGTCTCAGCTGGAGGAGAAGGGGGAGGTGTACGCAGCCCGTGGCGTGGCCGTGTCCCAGCGCAGGCGGAGGGCGAGGAGCCTGCGTGCTGGGGCTGCTCCCTGTGGCCCGGGGAGGGCAGGCTGAGCCCGCCCGGGCTTGGCTCAGGACACCGGGACTCGCTGGGGCAGCGATACAGCGTGGAGTCTCCCGGGCCAGGGATTCATTTCACAAACTGTATCCGGACTTGGTGTAAAAGTTAGCAGGCCTCCAGGATTTTGCAGGAATGTAAAGGAAATCTTGGTGTCCCTAGGAATTTGGACAAGATGAGCAAGGAGCTTATTCTCATACTGTAGAAGCAGATCCATGAATAGTCTTTGCATTGCCATTTGTTTCCCTTTTTGTTAATGACTAACAAAATAAACAGTGCCAGGCTATGTATGTACAAATAACAGAAAATAGGTCCCTGTCCCAAAGCGTGTATCTTGTGAACCAGGAAGTAAGCCCTCGCTATTTCAGCAAAACCACTGTACCGTGACCATTGGGCAAGTTACTGACTGGAACTTAAAAGCTTGCATGCATCTGGGCCTGTCGGCAGGTAGTAAAACTGTAGTAGAGATTCTTTTAATGGACACGTTTTGGTGTCCTGTGATCTGGGAGCAGCGGCAGGCGCCCAGGATGACGGATCTGGCTGCGTGAGGAGCGGTGGGCGCTGCTGCAGCGCGCCTGGGACGCGGCCTCCCCATCTGGGAGGGCTGGAGCCCGCTCCCAGGTCCTGTTCCAGTGCCTGGGGCCAGCAGGCAGGGCCCCGGCCACGACGCCCCGGCCGCGACGCCCTGCGGGTGGGTGCAGGAGGGCCGGGGCATGGCGGCTGCGATAGAGCAGTGCCTGACCCTGGGGCGTCCTTGTGGGGCGAGGGCTGTTTCTGTACCGTGCTTCCTCGCCGCAGCCCTTTGCAGGAGAGGCTTGACCTTTTTAAAGATTTTGAGCTATTATCATTCCAAAAATGCTGTAGTTTAGACTAGGGAGGCGAGATAGGGAAGGAGCAGGAGCCGATGCACGGGCAGAGCAGGACGGCTGTGCGGATGCTCCCAGGGGCAGCCTGGCGCCCCGGCCAGAGACCGAGCTGGGGCTGTGAGCTGGGCTGGGGGCTCCCTGGAAGTCCCAGCCCCAGACGTGTCACACATGTGGGAGTTTTGACAGGCGCTGGGGCATCCTGGTGTTAGACTTTATCATGAGACAAGAATCCTTCAGTGAAACTGGGGGGGAAGGAGATCAAAATCAGCTCAAGGCTCTCCATGCCAACGCCTCAGAAAGTAGAGCATCCATTCTTGTTTGATCTATGCACATAAAGAGGTCAAGTGGGAAGAGGATGGCCTCAGCACCTGTTTTCCATAGCTCAAAAATAACTCCAAGTAACCCACTTTCAGCTGGAGTTGCGTATTACTCATCCTCCTCAATGAACTGCTGAAAGGGAGGATGGTGCTTGTGTTTTGTGGGATTCTGTGTAATCTCTGCTTCTGAGGCTTTTCTAAGTGTCCTTAGCACTGATAATGAGCAAGGGGGAGGGGGAGTAAGAAGAGGTGCTGATGAGAATGGTATTGAAAGGGTTTAGCGAGGTATCACGTGCTGTAGGTAATGCACACTCACCCCATTATGTCTGCAGTCTTAACAGCTAAGGCAATGGGGGTGGTGTACTCAGGTTTTAATGGGGACAGTTCGAAGACGTTCACGTGCGATATTGTTTCAGACCTTTGGCATAGCCGAAAGTGCACACCATGTGGAAGGAGTTTGTTGTGACACCGAGCCTTTTAATGGCTTTCACCTAAGGGTGTGATTACAGGCTGCAGGTACAACCTTGCAGATGGAGGTCAGTAGTGCTAGCCAGCAGACACAGACACGTAATGTCACAAGTCAGTGGGCAGGGAAGGAGCGGTGGGACTGTCTGTGGGCTCTGCCATCACCATGAGTGCAGAAAACAAAGGGTTTTTGGAACTCGGAGAGCAACGGTGAAGCAACAAATGATGACAGCAAGTTTTATGACTGTTGTGTTGCTCAAAATTTGCCACTTTTTCTGTTTTTAATATCTTAAGATGTTGCGGTTGCGGGGAGAGAAGGTGGGGAGTCGTTAAATCAGTGCACCAAATTCAATGCATCTCTTGTCAGAATGGTTACCTTAAGCTGTTATGTTCAACCTTGTCCTTTTAATGAATCTCTGGTGAAGGAAGTATATTCCTCTAAGAGCATGAAAACCAAACACTTGCAGAGTAATAATGGTTAAACTCCATATGGACTGCTTTCCCATTTAGTGTAATGTTGAAGAAAGGCGTGCAGCTCTGTTATATACTGAGACTGAGTTTGGCATAGTATGAAGAACATTAGACAAATCTTGATCCAGTGAACGTGTTTAGACTTGATAAGAAAACAAATTATGAGTCAAGAAGGAAAGTTCTTTCTTGGCATGTGTAGCAAACAAGGCAATAAAGAAAATGAGATGAAATCTGGATCTCTAAAAGCCGCTCTCTAAGCAAATGGGAAGGTGAATCTAAGATACCAGTTAGGCTCACAGTAAGTAATTTCCTCTGAATTCTCTTTGAGCACCCCTAAATGTGGTGTTGCACGAGATCACACTGACCAGCAGGCAACAAGCCTGGTTAGTACTAATGAGTGGCACCAAAAAAAACAGTTCAGCCCCAAAAAGCACTGTGAAGGGAATCGTGGCTGTAGAGGGAAAGCCACTGTCTGGGAACTAGATTCTGCAGGCTACAAAGATGTGCAGTGCAGGAGTGTCCAAGCAGCTCAACGGGGTGAGCTGCAGTGTTTTGAAAGCTTTGTGGGGGAAAAACAGCTGTTGTTGCAGCAAAGAGCCAAACAATAGGTGAACAACATTCAAAAAATATGAGAATGAAGCTATCCGTATCTTGGTTTCTTGGTTATGCTTCATTACTTCTTAATTATTATTTATTGACTACCTCTACTGTGCTGCACAGTACAGAGCAATTTTTCTCCTCTAAGAAACAGCCTCTAAAATGTGCACATAAAGAGGTATGGTGACATCTCTCATACACAGCTTGTATATCTGGCAACCAACTACTTTTGCAGCAGCAGATGAAGAACTTTTTTTTTTTTTTTTTTTTTTTTTCCAAAGGATATCAACTTCCAACATAAATTTTTTCTGCTGGGGGCTGACCTGGGAAGTCAGCACTGATGTGGTTTGTTTCTTTGTTTCTTTTCTTTTTTTTTTCTTTTTCCTTTTTTTTTTTAATCTTTTTTTCTCTCTCTCTTTTTTATTTCTTTTTGGCAGAAGGCAGTTCCAGCTGTGCAGATGCTTGCTGGAGGCAGTACTTCGTGCCTTCAGGGCAGCAAGCCTTTCCGCATGCAGTGAGCGGGGCAGGGGGCGCAGGGCGCGCTCGCTGTCTGCTGGCCCCGAGCAACCCCAGCAGCCCAGGAGGAGCCACCTCTGAGTTACGTGTGCTGGCCTTCAGCCTCCACACTGGGGGCTGCTGAACTGTGAAAAAAGAGAGATTTTTTTTTGGAAAAATATCCCAAAACTAAGGTGGAAATATGAACTGCAGCAGTGCTGTTGGCCGCAGTGGGAACCTGGTGGATGTTGAGTGATGCTGAGAAAACAAGAACCCATTTCTGCTTGTGAATCTGCTCTGATTGGTACCCAACACCCATCACCATTTCCTCTGATGTTTCTAGGTAAGCAGAAATACCTGTGCGCCAGCCGGAATGACTGCACCATTGACAAATTCAGAAGGAAAAACTGCCCGTCCTGCCGCCTGCGAAAATGCTACGAAGCAGGGATGACTCTCGGAGGTACTGTATGGATAACGCCTTCTGGTTCCTTACCACGTGTGTGTGGCATCCAGGCTAATCGTGCAGATAGCTGATGTACTTGGCACATTAACAGTCAGTAAATGTGTGAAGAAATGAGGCTGATGAAGCGTAATGAGCTTCTGGAAACATATGCAAGCTTCTAATACCAAAATTGTGAATTTAATTGAACTGGTCTTTCCATTTCAGGAAGCAACCTTTTCCTTAATTTAAAACTTTGTTAATCCAAAAAAAAATATATCGACAGCTGTGTAAACTGGATTCTCACTTATACTGAAGCTCCTTTGAACAGCTCACTCCCAATTTAAGATGATTTTTCACAGGCAGAATTAGGCAAAGGGACATTTTTTCTTTATAAAAATATAGCCCCAGCATTTTTCTTCACTGCATAGGTGTTGCATCGTTGTCACCAGTAAAAATCATTATTATAGTTTGTCTCTGTTCCAAAACGTGTAGCTTTACCAAAACCCGACACAACATCTATATCCAAAATCTGAGGCTTTCTGCTCAAAATCTAGAAGCTGCGATCTAGGTCGAGCCAAACTAGTCTTGTGTTCCTACAAGCAGGCTTATTTTACTGCCTGAAATCTCCTGGACCTGCCTTTCTTCCTTTCGACCTCAAAAATAGACAGAATTTTAGCAAACCGTTATTTACAACCACCACCAGGTGGCTCATCTTTGAGTTCATTTGATGTAAGAGTAAGAAAGAAAATCCCCTGAAAAACGGGGCTGGTGGAGCTGCCCTACGACTAAAAGGCCTCCGACAGCAGAGCTTGGGGGAGTCACAGCAGGGCTTGGGTTGGGAGCGACCTTCAAGGTCATCCAGTTCCACCCCCCTGCCATGGGCACGGCTTACGCCATGGGATCAGGAACATGTGAGAGCCCCTGGCAGCATCATTCATGGCACGGAGAGCTGGGGAGTGCCTGGCTGGATAAGCCAGCTTTTTGGGTTAAATGCTTCCACAGCTGCTGGGGTGTGCAGTACCGTGCAGAGCTGCTAGGCTGCTCTAATGTAATCTTGAAGAACGTGCTGCTGAGCAGGCTGTGGTTTATTGCTCAGCAAAGAGCACTGATTCCAGTTGTATTTCTTCCCCAAGAGGGCTCTTACAGCTCCAGGTACTGACAAGTATTTAGAGCCAGCAGAGCAGGAACCTGCCTGCTCTTACAGCAGCGGGCAATAAATCGGATCGAACGATGGCAGCACAGCTCCTGGCAGGAGGGGCAGGTGTGGACGTGCAGCACTCTCATTCCCTCCTGCTAACAGGCACTAAAAGCAAATGCCAACATCTGGTGGGGTGGCTTTTCGCTGCTCCTTCCCCGCACCCTCACAGGCGGTTGCAGCGGCACAGCTGGATTTCGGAGCAGAGAAATCCCCCCTGAAGTCAGAGGGGATGTACATCAGTGCAGCCTTCCTCTGTGGGGCACACTGACAAGACGAATGCTAGGACTGATAGCCCCCCCTCCTTTGTTTTTTTTTTTTTTTTCCTTAAGCTTTTCGGGTCACTTTGACCTGTTCTGCCTGGTCTGTTTTACATTTGTTTTGAATGTCGGTTTAAAGGCAATTGTTAAAAACATGCATGCTATGAGTTTGTCCACAGTTATTTCTCCCACAGGAGAAAGCCACAGCATTTGAAAACACTTCCAAGCTCCAAACAGTTGGTTTTAACCGCCTGTTAATTACCAGTCACTCGCAGGGTATAATGGAGCTGACCGTTACCAGCATCCCTGCGGCTCTGCCTATTTTAATGGTAGGAGGAGGTTACACTCAATGCCTTATTTAGGACTGTCTGCTTAGGCACAGAATGGCAATATTTTGAAGCACTTCATTATTGATTGAGATCACTGTGACCTGAAAACTGAAATCCATTAAACAGAATCTTCTCTCCCGATCAACTCTGTAAAGCCAAAGGGAGGGAAAAAGTTAAAAATATAAAAAGAAAAAAGTGATAATGCCAGTTTCATTTGCTCATTTAGACTGGTGCACTGCTCTGTCTCCCCCATTACCACTCCATGCTGCAGTCCCAGACACCTGCGTGGTTTCACGGCTTTGTTCCAGCCCAGACACCCAGTGACCGTGCTGCTGCACACTCCGGCACCTGCACACCTCTATCCTGTTCTACCCGTGCTCACCCGGCCAGGACCACGTGCACAGAGCTGCTGATCTCTGGTTTTAAGGCACCTCCTGTTCGTTTGCTGCCAGTGCATTTCAGCCTTGGCGTGCAAGGTCCCGTGGGCTGTTTCTGTTCTGAGAAGGGAGCGCGTCTGCCCTCGGCCGAGCTCACGACAAGGCTCAGCAAGGCTGTTGGGCAGCTCAGCCAACACCTCTGCCTTCAGCCTCAGGACTGCACTCTGCGTTGTTCCTGTCTTGGGCAAAAACTCCCACACACATAACATTCAGTTCACTGATTGCAGGGCTAGAAGACTGTTGTAATTAATACCTCTCGATATCCTGTAAAACACGAGTCATGCCTGTATTTAGTTCTAATTCAGGTCGAGTTACTGCACTTAAAGTGGAGTTCATATCTTTTAAAAACAGTAGATACAGATGTAACAATTTCCTGCAATGGAGATGCTGACACATTTTTTGCCAAGCTGTCGCAGTGGTTAATTACGTTTGCTGCTGTGATAGATGTTCCTTATTTTTCATCTTGCCTGTCTTTGATTTCCAGGAGCTGTTATTGAAAGTTTGCTTGCATGAAAAAAGAAACTACTTTTATTGAATTTCTGCTCCCTGCATTGGGTATTTGTTGGCTGTGATTTAATAACCCTTTAGTCTTCTTCATTGCCACCTAGATAATTTTTTTTTTTACTTCCTCACTGCAGAGGATCCCATTATTCCTGTAGCCACTGAACCATACAGCCAACTCAGATGTCTTCCCCCAAAGAAGGAAATATTGGTAGCTTGACAGGATCTGTTTTTGGCAAGGTATATATTGACTGATGCCATTTTGCCAAAAGCTGAAATCAGGCTGAAACGCACAGTCCCAAATTGATAAGATTTCTTTGTCATGACTTATGAAAAAGTGTTTCCTTCCAGTTCCCCAGAACTTCCCAGAGTCCCTTGTGAAGAGTGAGTACTGGTAACTCGGAGATCCTTGGCCAGTTCTTTGAAACTCCCGGATGAAAGTTGACCAAGTTATGTTGCTTAAAATGTGTTTACCTTCTATAATCACTGTATAATGGACTCCCTAGTCATTTTTGCAATTATGAATATTTTATCATGATAGAAGTACATCTAGGCTTTTTTTTTCTTTTTTCCGAATATATAAAATACATTCAAAGTGAAAAATTAAGCAGAATTTCAGATGCAATGCATGCGTGCCTTACTGCCTGAATAGCCTGCAAGATGAGGCTTCCTGAGTGTTAGATGCCCTAGTAAGAGCAAAGCAGGTAAACTTTGTGCTTTCAGTCCTGTGAAAGCTTAGCATCGAGACTTCTGCCTAGCTTGTTTCATCCTAGAATAAAAGTGTAACAGATGTCTTTAATGAGGAAATTAATTCTAAGTATCTGTTTCTGCCCAGTGTTGTCCAGGGAGTCTAGCTAATGAGCACCGTAGATATCTAAAATTAAGAGAGGTGAATCCCATATTAAATGTTTGTAATGCTTCCAGAATATTTCAGAAATATATTGAAAGAGACAGCTTTTCCCTCTATTCCTGTATTTCCCATATTTTCCATTTTTATTTCTAGTAGCTACTGTGTAGTAGCTACCATCAAAACAGGCTGTTGAACAGGTGAAGCAAAATTAAGACAAAAGTGTGTATATATATATATATATATAAGCTGCATGTCAGCGTGTGTTAGGAGGTTCAGATACCTGCCTGGATCCCAAGATTTTTAGATTAAAAGTAAGTGAGGATTCCAGTAAGGCCATTTCAGGAGATGAATTTCAGGGTACAATGAGTACAGCAGTTAAACAACCTAGAGAAATCCTACCATAAGCCATAGATTTTTGACTCTATATAAAGTTACTCTTTACCCCTGAAGCTTCTCCCCGTGTAGCACTCTATCTAGAAGTGTTTCAGTGATATGTGGAAAAATTGCTCCTGAAATACACAAACATAAGTTTCCTCTGATAAGAATAGTTATTATCCAACTTCAGTGCTATCTGATGGAAAGTGTTTTTGTTTATGACTGCAGTCTCAGAGCCAGCATGGTTATTTGTTTCTTCTTTTCTTACTTCACTCATTATCTTTTGGTTTTAGAGAATTCAGTTCAATTCAACTCAAAAAAAAAAAAAAAAGATGGTAACATTTAAACCAGGATATACGTGTTTTCTACAGTACAGGTTCTCAGGTCTAGCTTTATTTATGTTCAGGTCCTCATTGGCACAATTATTCATCTTTGGAAGATACGGTTAGGTTGTTTATTTTATTTTATTTATTTATTTATTTATTTATTTATTTCTGTTTCCAAGCCAGGCAGCTTGTATTTCCCACCAGCACTCCTATCATTAAAAGTCCAGTGCCAAGTATATCTATAAGGTGTGGTTTTGCCTCACATGGAGTTTGTCCCGATGCCTCTATCCTGTGCTAACAGTAGGTGGATTAGGAACAGGGGGCTGACGTATTGTGCTGGTGCATTTCCATGTTGCTTGTCCAAAACAAAGCCAAACGCAGCCCCCAGGACAGCTGTGCCATACCTTTCCCAGGCGATCTGCTGTGGAAGCAGAGTCTCGGGGTTCGAAAGGAGAACATCGGGAGTTTGCCAAATCGTGGTGATTCTTTGCACTGTCAGAGATGTTCAGAGAAGTGAGAGAGGAGAGGCTCTTACTTTCTGTCTGGCCTGTGGTCCATGCAAGTAAATGCTGAACTACATCACACTGCATTGTAGCCTTGTTTTCCTGTTGCTCTCTTTTATTTTTATTACTGCTTTCTTCTCCTTTTTTTTTTTTTTTTTTTCAGAGCAGCCTGTCTTAATTACAGTAGATCATCCAAAGTGCATTACCTAAAGATCAGGATTTTGAATTGATTTACAAAGCTGCTCTTTAGCTTGACATTTTTATGTTTCACTGCTTATTTTTCTAATTACAGCTGAAAGGAAATCTGAGATAAGTATCATGTAATGTAGGAGCCAAAACCCCAAGGACAATTGGTTTGATGTTATATTCTCTGCTTGAATTAAGCGATCAGCTTTTTTTGCTCTAATTAATGAGAGTTTTTTGTAGTCAGTGAGGTATGAAAGCAGTTCCTTTCTGTGGTAGCCTGCCAACCTGTGCTGTGCTGAACACAGTCATGTAGATACCAGAATAGATAACCACTAACTCTCCAAGAATTTTGAAGTCATGCATCTGAAGCTCCTGGTATACCTTGCAGGGAGATTGGCTTTTATAATTAAGAGTCAGCTGCACCTCAAGAGAGAGATTTTGTTGTGGTGACAAGGGCACATGTCCATGTTGGGCAGTGCCGACCCCACAGGCTCACTGTACTGAAGTTCCTTTTGAAGCTGGCCAGCGGACCAAGGCTGCCCTCACCTGAGACTTGTCCTCTGTGCTGGGCTAGCTGGGAAAACTCCAGGGAAGCGGCCGTGGAGACACGGGCTTTCTTTAGGTTGCTTTTTCCATAATGTGTTTGTGGAGTAGTAGTCCAGCTGGGAGTGCTTGGCTCAGGGCAGCAAGTGCTGCAGGAATCCCCTGCAGGGAGAAATCGCTGCCCAGAAGAGACCTTCCCACTCCTACAGTGAGTCTGTAAAAGTGGTTTTGTAGGGTGAAAACCATTGCTATGTGGAGAGTGCCCTGGCCCTTGGGGCTGGGGTGTACATGTCCCAGCTGCCTGAGCTTGTTCGTGGGGTGGAACGATCCAACTTAGAGTACTTAAGTACCTTGGCTTTTTTTCCCCAGAATGTGACCACATACTGAGTTTATTTGCTTGGTTTCCTTCCCTTTTTAATTGCATGTGAGTAGTTGTTTGAACCAATTCACCTCTTCTCTTTTCCCCAGTTCTTCCTCTCCATTTCTAACTGTGACTTAATGTGAGACCAGTGATGGTTGAGGACATAAATGATGATTGTTTTTTCCATGTAATATTAATGATCAAATGTATTTCCTTGAGCATTGTATACTTTTGTCCTTACATGATGCCTGTGATGCCAGGGCACTCGCTAGGCTGCATGCACCACATGTCACTGCTGCTGGCCATCACTCTCAATTTTATTGTAAGCCAAAAAAACTCAAGGCTTTTTTGTTTAAGTGTCATACTAAAAAGTGTCATTTCCACAGCCCGCAAGCTCAAGAAGCTGGGTAACTTGAAGACACAAGATGATGCCGAGGCAGCCAGTTCCTCCAGCCCCACGGAGGAGCAAGCTCCCAAGATGGTGATGACGCACATTGATGGGTTTGAATGCCAGCCCATCTTCCTCAACGTCCTGGAAGCCATCGAGCCAGCTGTGGTGTGTGCTGGCCATGACAACAGCCAGCCTGACTCCTTCTCCAACCTGCTGACCAGCCTGAATGAGCTCGGGGAGAGGCAGCTGGTCTACGTTGTAAAGTGGGCAAAGGCCTTGCCAGGTGAGGATGAAAATGAACAAACCCCAGTCCTGTGCTGTCACATTCCCCAAAGCCCCCCCATTTGCATTGCCTGAAGGTGGGTTTCAGGCAGGTGATCTGCAACCTGTATCTCACAATCACAAAGTTTCCTGGGGGAGCACTTTCACAAGGTGTTTGTCTGTAACTTCTCTGGAAATTGGACTGGAGCAATACGAGGTTTGTCTCCTTTTGCTGGCTGGTTTCTTCCTACTGCGCGTTAGGGATCCTGGTAGAGATTCAAGGTTTTTTTCTTTCCGTTCTCCTGCAGCGGTTTTATTCCACTTCCAGAGCTGTTACAGCCAAGCCTGGAGAACTCTTCTCTAAACAAGAGATTAGCACTATCCCGTAACTTGCATGAGCTAGAGGAAAGCATATCTTCTCCAGGTGATCCAGAAGTGCACTGCTTCATGAAGTGGTAGTGGAATTGGGGAAGCTGCTGAAAGTAGCGGAGGATTGGGTCTGAGTTCTTGCAGAGCTTGGTCTAAGAATGCAGGCAACTCAGCAAAAGTTTACATTTAATTGGATATCTCTGAGGAAACTGTCTGGTTCTTCTTGGTACCTTGGAGGTCAGGACCTCACTTGGGCCCCTGTGGAGACCACTGGGGAATCTAGGATCAGATTTATTCCAAAAGAAAATTCCCATTTTAGAGCTCCTGATACAAACTGGTCTTATCAGCCCGATCAATCTCTTTTAAGACATGGAAACCCAAAGGGAATCTCCCTTGGTTTGAGAAGCCTTTAGCACAATTCTCAGAGTCTTCTGAGAGCAAAGCCAACACAAGTGGGGCAATAAAACACAACATGGATCAGCCATCCTTCACATGCTGGTGGGTTTACAGCCCATCTCTTGGTTCCTGGGCAACATTTTTGGCCTTTAATCCTGGTTATTTCAGTGCAGGTGTAGCCACAGCCTGAGGTACCATTTTTGTCTTCACAGTCTCACTAGACTGGCTTATTCCCTCAGAAACCACACTTTCCAAGGTCTCTTGCCTCTGGAACATAGCAACCCTACATGATCTCTAGCAGCTCATCTTCCCTCCTCACCGAGAGCTCCTTGCTGAGACAGGGTCACCTGCCGTGTCCTCTGAGAACAGCCCCGGTTCCTTTATTCTGATGTTCCTCACCAGAATCGGGGTCTTCAGCACTGGCGGCTCCCCGCTCGCCAGCCTGTCCTCTCAAGACCTCTTGGCAGGCCCAAGTGACTTGAAGGCCTCTGAATTTTGTGGAAGGAAAGAAAAAGCCTACAGAGGGCCTCAGCAGCTGTCTGCAGACACACAAACTGCCCGGCTGAAGTACCTGGAAAAGTTCATTCTGCTCATCTCATGTGAGTGCTCACCTGCTCTCTGGAAAGCCAAAGGGTGGCCCCATCCACCTCCGCAGGCACGAGCATTGCTTACGGAGCCCAGGCTTCCTTGGCTGGTCTGCCAGAGCTCGAAACGGGAGTGCTGTGGTATTTGGGATGCTCTCTTGTCCACCGCACCCACCAGCTGTGTCTGCCATCCATAAGAGCTGTTGACAAGTGTGAAGAGATGCCTCCTGCATGCCGGCGTGGATGGAGCCTGCGGAGCTTGCTGCTGGTGGGAACACGGCGTCACCATCAGCTGCACTCTGCCTGGAGCAAGAGGCAACGCCGGTTTGTTTTCCCCAGCTTTCTCCCTGTAGTTGTGTGACATATGCCAACATGGAGTTCAACAGTAACAACGACAAATTTACCACTGAGTCATTCTCTTGATATTTTCTAGGGAAGGAGTAAACAACTGCAGCATTGTTGCTGTTCTGTGCTTCGGGCTGTGGTTACGCAGCCCCTTTGCTCAAGCTGTGACCGAGCTGTTGCTGCGGCGAGGTTGCACACCCGCTGCTGGTGGCTGCACGCCCACTGCTGGTGGCTGCACGCCCACAGCTGGTGGTTGCACACCCGCTGCTGGCGGCGCTGCCTTCTGCCACGTGCTGGTGCTCGGGGCAGCCGGCAGCCGAGGGGCCGCCCCGCCACCTTTCAGACCTGCAGTGTCCTGCTGGATAGCCACGGGCAGTTTTCTGGCTAGAATCGCTTTAAGTTGCACTTTGACTAACAGTGCAGAAGTGTTTCCAGCTCTTGGGGCTGCCGGTCGGCCAGGCAGCTGGACACAGAGCAGATCAAGGGGACAGCGAAGTGCTGAAAACAATGCAGGGGGAGAAGTAATGGAAACAGAGCCCAAGCAATTTAACATGGTGGGGTGTTGCAGTGTTTACCAAAACAAAAAGACGTGCACTTGGCCTGCTGGGAGGCTTCTAATGAGTGTGGTTGGCAGAGAGGTGCCACGGGTGGCCACTGGAGCCGCACTGCCCAGCGCGGCTGGTGCAGCAGGAGCAGAGCCCACGGCCGAGGGCAGCGGCCGCTCCTCCCGCAGGCAGCCCTGGTGCCCCGAGGGCACTCCTGGCTCTGCCTCTGTGCCTGCGGGCAGCCCTGGGCACACGGCATCTGCAACAGCACGGCCCTAACTAAGGCTGAGCAGCTCTGCTTGCCAGGTGAGGGACTTATCCCTGTAAAGGTACAGAGGCTTTACTTTACAGTGACTGCTGCTGGTGGGAGAAATGAGAATTTGCACATGTTAACAGAGGCAGCGTCAGCCTGATACTGCAGTCAACGGGTTGATACTGGTTAGGAGATGTGTATTAACCTCGCATCTTCCACTGAACCTCACCTGTATACCGAGAGTGATTAATATGCAGCAAGGTATTCCTGCACTTACTTCAGCAGTTTTAATAATATCCTTGAGTGTCAGCGACAAGACTGCATTGAGCAGGAGCATTTCTGAATCATGCTTGCAATGTCAGTAGCTGTATCAGCCTCTGCCTGGTGGAGAAAATTTAATGCATGGCCCTTTGGACACTATGTAATTGAATGTCTGCAGCAGAACAAGGTAGACGCAGACTGTGCTTTCCCTGGAAAGGAAAGATTAAATAACCAGAGCTTGCCAAGAAAGCTATTGAAATACAGAATTCAAAAGTCTGATTAAATTCGTAAAATCTGTATTTTCTCTTTTCCTTATATATATAAAAATTAAGTCAAGATGTTATGGTTAATTTAGATCAGCACTCAAACACATTAGTTTAAAAATCATTTGAACTGTCAGAAAATGAAAAATCTTCAGTTCATTCCTGAAGCTGCTAGGAAATCAGTGTATAAAAAATAATTGGTCTGCAAAGTGTATGGGGAACGTCTGCTTCACAGCAGACCAGCAAAAGGGCAAGCTGCTACTCTGCTGCAAATGAGACAGATGAATACACTTCATGGCTCTAACCTCGATGCGCATGTTACCGGGTGAAATATGCCACCTGACAGGCGGTATCATTGCAGATACTCCTGTTTATTGCAACTTTTACAAATTACTGAGTAATTGCCGTTTACGTTAGGGCTTTATGGGTATTCCAGGCCAATTGCTTGCTTGCCTTTCTGTTTCAGATCTACGGCTGTATGTTATAACTCACCCTGTAATTATAAAGATGCAGTTAATTGGGTCTTCTTCCATTCTCTGGACAATAATATTTCCAGGATAATAAATAAGTATTCATTTTTATTGAAATGTTACTTTATGGTAACAAGTGAGGCGTTCAACTGCTTATCTCTTAGTGAGATATCATTATGACACAGCACTATATCAACAGAGAAGATAAAGACTATTTCTAAACTTTGCTGGTTTAAGATTATTCACAAGAAAAAGGTTATGCTTTCACCTCACTCAAGACATCAGTAAATTTAATTTTATTTTTGCTATGAGTGCTCTCCACAGAAGTTACCATCAGTTGGGTGTCCTTGACTATGGCAGTATTAGAGACTTAGCAATAAATTATGGCAGTAGATTTGTATTTATTTTCTTTTACAGTGATTTTGACCATACATCATTTAAGATGCCTGAAAACAGTAGGCTTCCAAGAAGTGATCAGTATCTGGCTTCTGAAAACAAGTTTTATTTCAAGGTGTTCCAGACTGGAAACTGAAAGTGGCGATTCCTTTCAGAAAAGTCAACCGCACGGCTTGTACAACCTGTTTTCTTGTACATGCAGAAGCAAATTTTAAGTCCTATAACAACAAAACTCTTGTGTTCAAATACCTTTCTTTAGACACTGATAGAGCTTGTGCAAATATATTTTTTTAGTGATCATTATAATTACAAGGTAGTGAATAAGTGCACCAAAATCCTTCCCATGGCAAAAAGAGTAGATGCAACAAATATTTCAACAAATATGTTGAAAAGCTGATACTTGGTGTTTAGGAGAAACCCAAGCTGAGTCTATAAATAAGAACTGGAACCTGCAGAGCCTTTTTTGATCATTGGTTTGCACCTGTACGACTTGCTAAATGCACACCGAGCTTACAACATCGCGAGTGGGGTAAGCTGAGTGATGAGTTCTGCCGTGGATATTGGTGTTGCAACTGCTTCGTCCTGCTGATGCTGCACGCAGCAGAAGTGGGGGTCCCGTGGGCTCTGGCCCCTGAAGCGTCACAGAGCCCGGCTCCTGCGAGTCCCTAGTGATGGCCATGGGCTGCCCTGCTCCCAGCAGATGGCTCATGGAGCAGGGAGCTCGGGAATGTTCGGCGAAAGGCAGCCCCCGTCTCACAGGAGGCGTGTTGCCATGGTCCCGCCTGTTCAAAAGGACCAAGAGCATGAGCTGCCTGTCACAGTGAGCCCGCATCGGCCGGAGGAGCTCAGTGTGTGCTCCTCATGTTCACCACGCTGCATCGGAAACACCGGCCAGCAAAGCTCCTTCCTTTGTCTATTAGTTCTTCTGAGAGAAGATATGCTTTTCCTTCAAAGAGCAAATTAAGAAGGGAGAAAAAAAAAAAAAAAAAAAAAAAGTACTGATTTTGGAAGAAGCTGAGTGTATAGCAGACCAACGAGATATTTACTCTCATCACTGGAGTGATAGTGCAGCAGTGTTCCCTGCACCATCACACTTCTTACTCACCGCAGAGTTACAGCTCTGGGGACCGGCAGGATGGCTCCTTTCCAAGTAACTCAAGTTTTCCAGTCTTCTCAGAAAGTCTAGGCAAGAAAAAATAACAGAAGCAAGTATGGAGTAGGAGAAAAATGAAGAAAACAGTTGTTTTCTTACATTTAGTAGGCAATGAATTCATCTCTGAACAGATTTACTAGATAAGTAAGAAGTTGTTTTGTTATTTTTTGGTTGTTGGGTTGTTGTTTGTTTGTTTTTAATAGCATGCAATACCATAACTAAAGATGGAATTCCAACCAGGACATGTCCTAGAGATGACTATGACTAATTCTGTGAAGTCTTTGAGTTGTCCACGTGCCTCATCTGTGCTTGTTCTGCAAACAGGCTCCGCTCTGGCTGCCTGAAATCTATCATTGTTGGTAGGCAGCTAAGAGCCCTCAGAATGGAAATCACCTGCTCAGGGTCAGTAGGACACTCCTTGCCCACAAGCTGGTAGCTTTTCATGGTGACATGAAAGCTGAAGGGAAAATGTACAAACCTAAAGCAATTTCCGTCAGCAATGAAACACGACTTGTGCTCATTTGCAGTTGACAGCTTCCCAAGCAAGAGACAGATGCTTGCCTCAGTGGATTGTAATTATACACTGTGGGTTATAATTACACACTGACGGTGTTAGAATTGTTTTAATATTTGATTGGAATAACATGCGATTTTCTCAAAACGAGAAAATGTTGATTTCCTTGAGTGC
The DNA here is from genome assembly GCF_011077185.1 of Oxyura jamaicensis. Lineage (NCBI taxonomy): Eukaryota > Metazoa > Chordata > Aves > Anseriformes > Anatidae > Oxyura > Oxyura jamaicensis. The sequence goes on from NC_048896.1 coordinate 599,511, forward strand.
CAGAATTTCACCCAAAGGAAGTAATTGGTTAATGAAGGCTTGTTTCTGCCTTGTTTCTGCCTCTGTGCCTGGAGACTTTGGTACGGTTAGCTGTATTGCTGCCTGGCGCTCCAGCTCCTGATCAGCCGATCTATTTCGGGTAGCAGAACAAAGCAAATTGCCGTCGGGTGTTTGTTTCATTTACATTTGATGTTCTGTCTCACATGAAAATTGCTAATGGTTTTGAGCAGGAACTTTGGGATTTCCACTGTGGCTGCAGAGTGTGTGGCACAATGAGATACCAGTTGGTTCTGGATTTCTAATTAACACCTATTAGAAATGAACGTGATTGCAGTGCTAACCTGTTTCTGTTAGGGGGGGAAGTGCTTAGGGCCCTTATTTGAACATAGGTGCTGTTTCACTTTAGGAATCTCACTTAATCTCACCCTCTGGTGTTGTCTTTGTCTAGCCTATTGGAGAAGGAGATTTGCTTGTCTCACTGGGATTTACAAAGTCTTCAAATGCAATTTCTGAAGTTCTTTGAGACTTTTGGGGGAAAGATGTCATTTATCACAACTTGTCATGGGCTTCCTTTAAAATGCTTTTCTGTTTGTGTTTTTCACATGGTCTTTATCTCCTCGTTGTGTTTGGGGGATCCCATTTCTCCCCTTTCAGGTGCAGCTTTGTGGTTTGGATGTTCCTGATTTCCCACCAGGGTGTGGGTGCCTTGATGCACCTCCCTTGTATCACCCTGCTTCATTTGTGTCCTGGGACGAGCTGAGATCAGCCTGGAGACCACTGTGTCGTTACACTGTCACTGCGGGAGAGTTGGAGTCTGCATGAAAACAATCCTGGTAACTGCTGGAACACAAAATTAATTTGTAACATCCCTCTGTCTTTTTTTTTTTTTTTTTTTTAATAGGATTTCGTAATCTGCATGTGGATGACCAGATGTCAATAATCCAGTATTCTTGGATGGGTCTTATGGTTTTTGCTATGGGCTGGAGATCTTTCACTAATGTCAACTCCAGGATGCTTTATTTTGCTCCAGATTTGGTCTTCAATGAGTAAGTGCAAAATACCAACAGTCTAAAGTTCTGCTTTGTCTGAGTCAGACTAGGTGAGAAACAAGAACAAGGCAAAGAAGTTGCTTTACTGTCTGCTTATGAAATGTACAGCTGAGTAATCAGGCTTTGAGAGCTGACCAAAAAAGCATAGGAGGGGCCTGATTTTTTTCCTGTAATTGCTCTGCAGTAATCTGCAGGAATAATGAGTGTTGCAGAGTCTCTCCTATTCCTGCTTCCCTTTCCCTCAAGTTTGCCCTCAGGTGGACTTCCACCAGGGCAGCCGCAGGTGCTGGTACGGGGTGTGAAGAGCTGGGCCACACAGGCTGCCTTTCACTGAGGGATCTGAGTTCCTGTTTGCAGTTTACTTGGTCAGTTAGAGCAGAAACAGAGATAAATGTATATGGTGAGCTCCTGATGATGTCTCTCTGATGCACCATCAGCGTGGAGATGGGGAGGTTTTATTGACACTAAGGCAGAAAAGCTTTAAAATAATAACTAAGCACAGCAGTAAGCAAAACCACGCCTCCGGTCTGAGAGCTCAGAGCTCGGCTTCGTGTCCCTTTTGGATAGCCGAATATGGTGAATCGATGCAGTCATTTTTCAAGAAGGCAGAGGGTCAAATGAACCTTGCATATCCAAGATAGTCATCCATTTCCAGGCACAGAAGGTCACATGGAGGTATTTTGAAAAACTTTCCTCTCACGTATTCAACATTCATTCATTGCTGTCAACATTCCCCCTCTGCAGTGGGGATGTTCCAGGCGAGGCTGGGTTTCTGGGCCAGGCAGCGTTTGTCAACACCCACACATCACACAAGCAATTCTTTAATCTTCCTGCCAATGCATTGTGCATCTTGTTGTGCCAGATACCGGATGCACAAATCCAGAATGTACAGCCAATGTGTCAGGATGCGGCACCTCTCTCAGGAGTTTGGCTGGCTTCAGATCACACCCCAGGAGTTTCTCTGTATGAAGGCTCTACTCTTCTTCAGTATTAGTAAGTACTCACATCCTTCCTGCAACAGATCACCAGCTGCTATACGCAGTATTGCCCTGAAAGTGTCTGGTGCTTTGCCATGTACATACGCATGTACTTGTGCTCCCCAAGGGATGACATTGGATCTTTCCTCAGCTTCAAGCTGCGCAGAGGCAGCGAGCTGCCAAGCGTAAGGATAAGGACGCCGTGCCCGAACCCGCTGCAGCGGGCCCATCCTGCCCCTGCACATTGCAGCATTTCTCCCGTGCAGCTCCTGCACGAGGTGGCTCCTCAGCCCATCTGCTGCCCTTCTGGGCACCGCTCGCATCGGCTGCTGAGCAGGAAAACGGTGCTGCATCTTGGTCCTGTGCCTCCCTTCCGTAACAAGTGCTGAGCAAGGGTCCTTGGTTAGCAGTGGTCTGATGGGCTGATCAGAGCGAGGGCCGACCTTTCCCAGTAGGCCTGTGTTAACCATTTCCTCAGCTTTCCTGTTGCTTATCTTTTTCTCTGCGCTTTCTGGGCAACTCTTACTGTTTCCTCTCCTTGTTCCATCCAGTTCCAGTGGATGGCCTGAAGAACCAGAAGCTCTTTGATGAACTTCGAATGAATTACATTAAGGAACTTGACCGCATCATCGCTTGCAAGAGGAAGAACCCTACCTCCTGCTCTCGGCGATTTTACCAGCTCACCAAGGTCCTGGACTCCGTGCATCCTGTAAGAGAACAGTGAGATGTCTGTACACAGTCCAGAGTTACTAGATTTATTTGGGACGTAGGAATTTGGGAGTATAGCAGAGAATCGTGCTGATGCAGGAACATCGGGAAATGGCGTTACAGCCCTCGTAGACATGAACACTGTGCTCGCGATGTCTTAACTGTAATTGTTCCTTTAGTTTCTTTTGTTGTCATTTTTGTGCTGCTCCTCTCCCCCAGTGTTTCCACACACAGCCCTGGCTGTGTCCAGGTGCTTCTGTTGTTAAAAAGAAGGAGACAAGTGGGCAGGAGGCAGTGCAGATTCTGCCCATTGTCAGGTCCCTGGAGCAGCTGAACAGGAATCAAGAGCATCAGCACCTGGGACCCAGGCGGTGTTTCGGTGAAGAAAGAGAGGAGTGAAATGGAGTAATTTATGCTAAGATAAGCTTACTTATTACAGGTGTACCTTGCAAGTTGTCAAACTAGAAGCAGACTAGGTGCACGTAGGTTGTCAAAGCACTTGTAATGTCGTTTTCTTTGTAACTGTTAACACACATTTGCAGGACAGTATTACAGAATGCTCCTAGATTAGGTGACAGAGGAAAGAGAGCACCTAACTGCTCAGGGAGTGAAAGGTGACACTTAGCTGTGCCTGCCACTCCCTGCGATAGCCACCCTTGTGCTTGGGTCCTTGAGCTTTCTTTTTTAGCAATGAAGAGCTCTTTGTAGACAAGTATTTTCCAATGATAGCCTAGCAAAACGGTTCTAAATCACAGTGCCCCTCTGTGAATCTACTCTGCTTTCAGCGTTAATAAATAAATATATAAATAAATAAATCCCTATTTGTGACTTAGAACTTAGGCCCTCCTTCCTTGCCAGGGCTCAGCCCTCTGCCCATGTAGTTAGATGTCTAATACCTGCTGCCTGGTAAGTGCCAGCAGGGCAGTGACATCCAGAGAGCAAACCAGGTCCAGCCCTGGTATGTTGTGTCTGCTGCTGTCTGCTCAGCATCTTCCCAGAGAAATCACTGAGCAGGGGCTTTTTGCTTAACGGCTATTCTTTCTTTCCTAGATTGCCAAGGATCTGCATCAGTTTACATTTGACCTTTTAATTAAGGCACATATGGTGAGCGTGGACTACCCTGAAATGATGGCCGAGATCATCTCTGTGCAGGTTCCAAAGATCCTGTCTGGAAAAGTCAAACCTATCTACTTCCACGCGGAGTGATCTTCCAGCGGGGACCTCCCACTTCTGCCACCCCCATTTCAGCCATCTCCTGCCTATTGTTTCTGCACTACTGTACTGCAGTGCCTTGGGGAATCCCCTCTAAAGACAGTGTGCCGAGAAGACAGACAGTAGCAACTACCTGCTGGGATTCCTTAGATTTCTATTTTTCCTGTGGTACCTCTGAACTGAACTACCTGCCACGGCTTCTGCCTAGGTTTGGCTGGCTTGGTCTGCTGGGACACGTGGCGTGTGGCCTGGTGTCCCTGGCACGGTGTCTGCGCTCTCTCCTTCGGCTTTTCCGCAGTGACTTCTAGTGGCCCAGGGCCACGGGAGATTGGGAGAAATGCCACCAGTAGGTTGTTTGGTTGTTTTTGTTTTCTGTATTTTTTTTTGTGTTGTTTTTCTTTTTTTCCCTCCCTGTAAAACAAAACAAGGTGAGAAGCAGGTCGAACCTCTACGTTTGGGCATGGGGTATTTTACTGGCCTCCTTTGGGACATTTTATTTGAGTTACGGTGCTGGGAAGCAGACAAGTTAAAGTGTTGCAGTAGACAAATGGAGTTAGAGGAAAGAGACAAATTTGCAAGCTGTAGAATTTACAGACCCTGCCTCTGAGTCGGAAGGTGCCCTGCCTTCACACAGGGGCTGCCGACGGTGTGCCGCCCTTTGTCGCTGCAGGGGCTGGAGGGGACGGCGACCTCTGGAAAGCCCCAGGGGCTCTGGGTGGCTACTGCTTTCCACCTGGGATGTTTTTCCTGAGGCAAACTGGATGTCCGTGTGCCCGGACGCCTGGGCGCTCAGCAGCCACCTTCCGGTGGCGGACAGCTGCTGCCCCGCAGGCACAGCCCTACCCCACCTTCACAAGTGCCTGACGCCTCTCGGACCTCAGCCTCTGCCCTCCTGCCGCCAGGCACAGCCAGTCCTGCCTGCCTCTGCCCCACACCAGCTCCGTTCACACTGGGTGTCCGAGGCCCAGGTTTTTCAGCTGCACTGCTTATTTTCCATTTGTCCAAACTCGTCTTTCTGACGCCAGCAGACCCACGTCCCAGGAGGGGAGCAGCCAGGACCGTCACTGCAGGATCTGTGACCTGTTACTAATCCTATCCCATGGGCGATGGTCGCGGCAACAGGCACGGTATTTCCGTGGCGCTTCAGGGAAGTGTAAAGAAAATGCTTAAAAGACCCTTTCTCTCCGTAGAGGTGTGCGTGGCTCCTGCTGATGTTGGTAGCTGACTGCAGGCCCCTCCTGTGGGCACCATCACGCCTCCGCGCCGTGCCTGGGCCGATGCAATGCAGGGCGCAGCACGGCCTGTGCAGGGGGTAAACACACCCTAGCGAACCTGGGCATTCAGTTCAAAACCAGACAGAATCAAAGGCTGATAGATCTGCAGTTGCCGATGGCTCCCAATGGTCAGGAATATTTGAGGAAAGGAGGCTTGGTTTCTCAGGCATAGATGTTGGCGTCACTCCATTTTATACCTCACATTCGCAAGGAAGTACAGACCCACCAGCCCACACCCAGATTTGCTTATTTGGCAGGCTCCACTTCTCACAAAGCAGTCAAACCGTCCCTCCCCTTGGTATTTTGGTTCTCCCCTTCCCCACGTTGGCGAGCCCACCGAAGCTGTGCTGCCAGCCCTGGCCAGTGAATCAGGGCAGGCTCTGGCAGGGCCGGCCTGGACTGCCTGCAGGCGGTCCTCGCACAGACACAGCTGAACAGCAAATGAGGCCTTTGCCCGTGGTTTTGCTGACAGGCAGCGATTTCGCCTGTGGGAGACATGGTGCCCCTGTGCAGTGTGCTGTTGTGGTCTCCCAGCACAAACATGCAGGAAGGGCATGTTAAATTTGGGAGTTTGGAGCGGTGAGCCTCCTCACAAACCACACTGTGTTCCCTCTGCGCAATGCCAGCTAGTCAAGCTTGTCAGACGTCTTTACAGAGAAGAGAGTTGGGTTCGGGACGGTTGATGCCCTGTACATAGTCTCCTGACTCTGCCATGCCGCAGACAGTGCTAATTCTTCTGCTTCTTGGACCTTTCACGAGCTGAGTGTAACCATCAACTCTGCCGGCAAACGCCTTTGTGGTGCATCTGGGTTCTCTGCAAACTCTCAGTAAGAATGAGCCTTTAGTTTTACTGATGTTCTTCAGTCATGCTGTACAGGGTTTTCCTTAAGGGAAGGGGTGCGGAAAAACAGAAACACTGAATGGCGGGTCTCTCTTTACAGTTATTTGTACTGAGATTTCCTCTCCTGGTATCTGTGGCTCTGGTCGAGCTGTTCCTCCTGAGATCCCTTCTGGAAGGTGGCACCAGAAGCCACAGATGACTTTCTTGAGCATCAGCCAACAGGCAGAGATCCTCAATAGCTTCTTCTATTTAGAGGGCTGTGGCTGCAAGCATCTTAAGTGTTTGTATGGTCTATTCATATTTGCAAATGAATCAATTAAATGCCCTGCTGGTGTATTCCTCCATTCTTGAACATTTTCTGGCTATTAGGAGAGGAGTATAATGAATAACTGGCTTGAAAATGCCCTGATGTCTGTCATCAACAGGAGGATGCTTATGGTCAGTCTAAATGGCTTCTCTGGAGAGCTTTATACATTGCAGGAGCTCATGCCAGTGAGGTTTTCATTAGTTAATAAGTGTGAAGGTAGCCTGCTGGTTACTTTTCTGCTGGGAGGCTGGGAAGAAATTGGATATAATAGGGATTTGCATACACTGATTTCCTGGTGGATGCACAGTGTGAATGAAAAAGAATTTAGAAGGAGGATACTGCCCGTGTATATCTGCCTTCATCTGCTAGATGCCTGCAGCCTGTGTGCATGATGCCTCTCCAGCCAAGTGTGCTTTAAGAAGGAAGCATGTGCTCACCTGCGGTCCCACCCGTCCGATGGTGTAGGTGGGCAGTTGGGTTGCCTTGTCCACAAACACCCCACAGCTCCTGTGGACTAGGGCTATGCTCTGTAGCTCTTGGTTTCAAAGTCCATTTCTGCAAATTTTTATTTTTATTTTTTTCCCAGAAGTCAGCTTTTTATGATACTCTCAGAGGAATTGCTGGAGGGTTTGGGAGCCAGGATCAGTAGCACCCAAGTGTGTATTTGCTGGGGGGAGGCTAACACTGCTTCTTTGTTTATTTCTATCAGCTGTTGCAGGAACTGGAAAAAAAGAGGCTTAAGAAATACCAAAGTCCAGATCCTGACATATATCTTTGTACTTTGTGTTTTCTTTTGCGTTTTCTTGTCTACTTTTGCTTTAATAAAGCGAAGAGAATCTCACCATCGTCACAATCCTGTCGCGGCGTCCCCGAGGTCCCCGGGCGCAGCCGGGCAGCAGACCCCCTCCAGGGCCTGCAGCCCCCGCCTGTGCACTGCAGGGCACTCCGGGGGCTTTTGTGCTGGTGTAAGCTTGGTCACTGCTCAGACCATCGGCTCCCCTCAAAGGCAGCAGGTGGGGGACAAGGAACACACTGCTGTGGGCCTGGCAGGAGCATTATGGTATGGCAAGCTCCATGAGACAAGGGGTGCAAATGGAGCTGGGGTGGAGGGGCTGCGTGACTGCTTCTGGAGAGCTTGGCACCACCTTAACTTGCTCCCAGAGAAGCCAAGAGGAGCCTTCTGCTTGGGTTCAGAAAAAATGAGGTTAAGCCAGAGCAACGAGCATCCCACACCGTGCACAGGCAGGCAAACACCAAGTGGATTGGACCTGGGGAGGAAGGTGAGGGCGCTTATCACCTCTGCTGCGGTGTAACGGAGTCACACTTTGTTCTGGTGTGTGCGGAGCTAGCCAGGTCACTGCCACGGCCCGCAGAGTGCCTGGGGTGGTGCCGGGGAGGCTGGCACGTGGCTGGGCAGAGCTGGCCTCCCTGCAGCCATCTAACCCAGGGCTGTCTCTGCAGCTCCTACGTACGGGCAGCTGTTGCTCCAGGTACTGATCCCTCTGCCAAGATGTTTCAATAAAACAGTGTAAGTGAAATGTATATATATATAGTTTATATATAGAGAGGCATGCCCCAATTTATATAGCTAAAAATATCTATTTAATGTTCTTCTGTAAGAAGGTTTATTTTCTGCTTGCACACTGAGGGTAACTAAGCACTTGTCAGGAGATGAGTCTGTGTGCCAATACTAATGGGAGCTTTTGATTTCAACTTTTTTTGGGTTATGTACTGCCCAGGTGTCAAGGGTCCATCCTCGCATGACACGAATGGAGCGTGCACTGGCATGGTTCAGTGTCAGAGTCTGCATCTGCAGCTTTCCTTTAACTGACTCTGGTTAGACAGGGGTAGTGTTTGCACTTGAGGGACAACAGAGCATGCTTTATTTCTGCCCTCTCCAACTGCACAAGGTGTCCTTGCACTTTAGGGCAGAATCCTGGAACTACAAAGTGGTAGCTGCTTCCTAAATGAAGTTTCAAAGTAGAATTTTTAGAGGCACAGGCACACTTTCTTGTACCACAAGGACTGGCAGACTCGCTCTCTTCACGTGCTGGTGCCTGCTGGCCAGTCGTGCAGGAGCTGGCGATGCAGCAGGCGCAGTGCAGCCACGGCCGGCGCACCCGGCGAGTGCCCGGCACCAGGGGCAGCAGAGCTGGAAGGAGGCCGCCAGTGCCTCAGGCACGAGCTGCCCATCGAGCCATGGGTTTCCAGAAGAAAAGGCTCAGACTGCAACCTTCCCACACCGCTGTATTCTCACTCACCGGGGCCGTAGTCACTGCTTTGAGGAAGCAAGGAGAGACTTTTGTTCATTCCCATTTAAAAAGGCAGGGGAACCTGCCTTTGTGATTCAAAAAGCAAATATCTGCACCACACATAAAACCACAGCAAATTTATAATAAGCTGCTCTCTGTGCCAGGTATTTTGTGTTCTGTGGCAATTTAATGCTGTTTTTATTTGTTAACGTCTCTGTAATAAAAAGAGTTCTCTATATTGATATATTTTATTTTCTTTGTAATAAGCCAAAAAGCTCATTGCTGGTGCCTTTTCGCCTGGGGAGGACTCAACCCACAGCTATATTCATGAAAGTAACAAAGCATAATGTAACGTATTTGCAATTGCTTGTTTCACCATAGCTAAGTGAAGTCATGAAGCAAACACCACAGGATTACCAAAAGAAAAGGAACAAGCAGCCTACAGATTGGGCAGAAAGAATTTCAGGTACACTAATGCGGTTATTTCTCCAGCCTATTTCCAAGTGAGTGATTCCAAGGTGAGGGCTGAGCTCTTGGCTTCCCACACACGGTACCGAAACGCCTTTGCCCTGTCTCTGTGGGACCTCTCTGCTGCATTGCCAACCTTTGTCCTCTGCACGATTTGCAGTTTAGTTGAAGCACACGCACATCATTCTACGAGGGTTGCAACTTTACCGTGATTGCAACATTGCGGTCTTTTCTAGTCACTGTTCAAAAATGGCAGTGTTTTGCCTAAATTAATAGTATCTGAGGCCAAATTCTGCTTCTAGAGAAAGACATTGGTTGGATTGTTGCCACTGTTCCTTTTTTTGTTGTTGCTGTTCTTTATTGGAACTACGATCTGGCCTTAAATACACAGAATAAGGAAAATGGAGACCTGCCGTGTCACGGTGTCGTCGCGGCTGGAAGCAGGTGTCCCCCCGCTGCCGTGAGGTGCGGCGGAGAACGCGCGGGAGGTGGCCGGGAAATCAGAGCGCTGGACTGAAGGACATCCCTTCTTGTACCAAACCAAAAAGGGGAGCCTGTCTGGCACCCGGGATAAAGACAAAGCCAATTATACCACAGTAGGGGAAATCAAACTATTTAGTTTTTGACTATTAGCCCATGCTTGGGTCCCGTGCAAGCACTCGGTCCGTGCTGTGCCACGGGACAGACCTTCATGCTTGGTGTTCAGCTCTTTTGTAATCTTAAAATCTGTTGTTCTAAGTACAATAAAAGGCAGAATCTTGTTTGTTGGAAAACTGCTGTATGCGTGTATTTGGCTTTTATTTCAGTTATGTGCATGAAAAAAAAATGTTATTCAGTGTGACAAATAATAGATGTTGAAGATGCCAGGAATAATTGGGTCATTTTTAAATGGATGAGGCTGTATGTTGGGTTATTCATAGGCTATTTTTCACAGTTGGATTTTCGCTATTAATTACACGTCTGAACTGTTAATTCATTTACCCATCTACTGACTAATCCTTTCATATTTGCCTCTTTGGGTCTTTTAAAATTGGATATCATTTGATTAATGTGTTTCTTGAAGCAAGGAGCTAATAAAGGCCAGTGTCCTCCTCCTTTCGTTGTTGTTTTCAGAATCTTTATGAGCAATTGTAAATCCATTCTGCTGTAACTTCATTATAAAATTGACCTGTGCTCTCCAAGTAATAAAATAGACTGCTTATCAGCCCACTTTTTAATTCAAAGCACAGATGTGAGTATTGCACAAGGTCAAGATTTGTTCACTGTGAGACAAACGGAGGAGCTTAGAAAAAAAATAATACCTCATCAGTTCACAAATAGCTGGAAATGTCTAGTGTATAATTGCACAGCAGTGGTACATGTACCAATACCACACAAACTGAAAGCAAAATGTACTTACCATACAAAAAACCTTGTCCATGTGAAGTAGTACCGGGTTTAGTCATCTGCCGAGAATCCGGTCCCGTCCCTTTATCTGAGTCACAGCTGAAAATGACCGTGTTACTTCCAAAGTTCATCCTTAATTGACACTGAAAAACCCAACACAGTTCTCAGGCTGTTGCCCTTGCAGATACCCAACAACGTATTTTTGACTCAGTGTACCCCACCGAGCTCTTACGTGGCCACCAGCGTCCCCCGGGACGTTCAGGAACCACGTGCGGTGGCTGACCCGGTCCTGCCCGTGCCGCACATCTCCTGGGCTCTGGCTCCTAATGGGCTCCAGCCTCCCGGGGCTGTCACAGCATTTGCCTCTTTGAGGACAGTAGGGAATTACTCTGAGGGGCTGCAAAGGACTGGATCTTGTCAAAAGGGCAGATTTGTGTTATCTGAACTAGCTTTGCTTGGTTTCGCTCCAGCCATTCCCACTGCACGTTTATGTCCATTGCACATCCGTCCGTCATGACTACCATCGTGACCTACAAATCACACCTGAACTGCTGCTGCCTCAAGGTAGTTCCTAACCCCGTGTGAGGAATGCAGATTCCCCTGTGGCCGCAGAGCAGAACCCTTCCCTGCCGGCACGGCGGCAGTGCCCGTGCTGAGACGTGTGCCTGGAGGACTCCGGCCCGTGTCTGTTACCCTGGGGCGCACAGAGATCCCCAGACACAGCTCTGTTACCGGGAGGAAGACTAAAGCAATTATGGTGTGCAGGTCCAGAACGGGTTCAGCCAATGTCTTCCTTTTACATCCTCACTCTTTGCTGAAAAGAAAGAAAGCCCAAGTAAGATACAGTTAGTGAATATGTTTGGCAAGGACAATTTCTGGTTTTGATACTTGTTGAATCGGTCAGCACTCTGCCCTGGCTCTGAATTCAGAGCACAGGGGCTCCAAATAAAGCTGCTAGCCTCGTTTTTGTTCTGTCCTTTGGACGGTCCCTGTGGTTGCCCGCAGACACACAAGCACATCCTACCACGTGTGGGCTCAGCAGGCTGCGTGCCAGCAGGGCCCTGCTGCTGCGGGGTGGGTCGGGGCAGGAGGAGCCGAGGCAGGAACCAGGCTTAGCTGGAAACATCTCATGTCAGCCAGCCCTGAACGGCTCCGTGCTTCAGAGCACTTTGCTTGCATGTGTATCAGAACAGGCAGTGGGGAATTTGTAAATCAGAAAAATTGTTCCATTTCATAATGTGATAATGACTTGCTTTAAACACTGACTTCCACAGTGGTTCGCCTCCCCAAGGGCTGCAGAGCCCTGCACACACAGACACAGCTGCATTGGCAATGATTTCCCCGTGTGCCTTCCAGCTCTATCCAGATTTTGGACTGCACTACCCCTCTTAAAGCTGCCTCGCAGCACGGGGCCGCGTCCTTCCAGCAGCCGTGGGTGCAGCTCCGTTAGCAGGGAGCTCACCGCGATCATTGCCCCCAGCCCGAGAGCAGCAGAAGGACCCCGTGCTACAGGTGCCTGCTGGCTGCTGAACCAGACAGTCACAGACAACAGCCCTGGGACAGCCCAGAGACTGAGGCTGTTGGTACAAACGCTCATAGCAGAGGACTCCCAGCTGTGAAAGCTGAGCGGGGTCTTGTCCCGGCACAGCAGGGGCTGGCCACAAGCTAGGTTATTTTAAGTGTTCTTTACCTTTGGCTAAGTTTCTCCAACTTTCATTAAGATTCCACAGCTCCCTCCAGAACAGACTAATTAGAAGTCTGGGCTTCACCTGGAGCCCAGGGAAGTGCTTTGTGCCCGCTGTTCTCTGTGGCTGCCGGCAGCATCTTGGTGCTCTGCCCTCCTCCAGCCCCTCGGGGCACGGAGGTGATGCCCCCGCGGTGCCCAGCCCCAGCCCTGCGGGGGCACGGCCGAGGGCACCCGGGGCGGCTGCGGCAACGTGCGGCTGTGCCGAGTGCCTCGGCTGGTCTAGTTAAAGACTGGTTTCTTCAATTTTAATGTATGCTTACATACGAGCTTCCCACAGAAATCCTCCTTACGAGCAGGAAAGCATGAAAGCAGCCTGCAGGTTGCGGTGGGGTCAGGCTGACCGCGCGGTCCGGGCATGAGGAACGCCACCAGCTCTGGTTCCTCCTTACCCAAACCCGCTGGGCGGTGACGGCCCCTCAGGAAGGGCTGCGGGACGCGGGGCCGGGGCACCGGTGGGGACCAGCTGCCCCCGAGTCCCGTGGGTGGCAGCCTCTTCGGTGAGATGCCAGGGGAACAGAGGGCGTGAAGGAACTTCTTGCACACATTTCCGAAAATATAAGGAAAATAAAGTGCCACAGCTTTTACTGCTTCAAAGCATCTCCTGATTTTTTAGTCCAATCGCAGGATATTTTTTGGTCAACCTACTCTTGATTTATGTATAGGCCGAGTAAGGTTGCTGGTGGTTGCCAAGAAAACGTCTGTGTATAAATCTGCCCCTAAATCACAGCATTCAGCTGGTTAATTGTGCAGCAAGTTTGGCCAGAGACAATTATGTGGCTCAAAGCTAAGACTCTGGTCTTGCAGGAAGCCGTGCGTGGGCGGGCTCCTGCGCCTGCACGGGTCTCTGTGCAGCACATAAATTTCAGTTGTCAGTGCTCCACTAAGTACATTTCAGTTCTAAATTTATCATATAGATGTGTCTACTGAAGTGTGCCCTTAACCTCTCCGAATTCTTCCTCTGGGAAGTCCTAGCGGAGGCCCAGCCTCAGACTTGGCACCTTTGTCCTGTTACATGCTTTCTCCATATAAAAACCTATGGGTTTTTACTTACGCTGGAAAATATTTTTCTTGCTCAGATTAGGTCAAAACATTTTCCTGAAGGAAGCGAAACACTGCATCTGTGGGTTGGGACACCAAAACGGTTGTGATAGTGCTTCAGTGTTCAGCCTAATCTGTAATCATTTAATCCCAGAGCTAACACAAAAAGGAAACAGCTGCTCTCCCTGAAACAGCATGGCTTTGAGGGCACCCATCCCTGGAAAAATGACAGCCCCAGACACTGATTTTTCAGGCTGCAAAGAGAAACAAGGCGCTAGGAAGGACAGCAGCCCTCGAGCTGCTGCTGGCCCTCCTGCCCCCGCGTGCCGGGAGCCCCCATCCCCGCTGTGCCCGCCGGCGTGCTGAGTGCTCCTTGTCGGGGCTCCGAGCCCCCAGGCACTGGGGCTGCAGTGAGGTGCAGGCGAGGCTGGGAGAGCTGAGGGATCGTTCTCTGCAGTGCTCCCTGTGCTGCGTGCTGTATTAGTTTGATCAGGGCCATGGGCTCGTGCCAGTTTATGTTCTTAGGATTAGTCTTCCCAGACAAAGAGAAGGGGGGAAAACTAAGCGGGAGCGAAGGAAGCACTTCATGTTACATGCCAAGAACCTCACGCACAAACTCGGGGAGGGAAACTTGTGCTCCAGGCAGAGCTCACCCACCACCAGCACGCTGCGGCGTTCAGCAGTGAAGAAATCTGCAGGCACTTGGTGTTCCCTGCTAGAGGAACGATTTTCTTCTCCGTTAATAGAAAAAAGGCTGACTGTCAAAATGCCCAGAACTCTAATAAATCCTGCCGGGAGGAGGGCGTGCTGGGGCTGCCCTCCCGCGCCCCGCGCTGTGGTGCTGAGTGGGCACTGGGGAGGCAGCACCGGGCTCCCGGAGCTGGTGCCCGGCCGGGTGTCACGGGGTGCAAACTGGGGGCTTGGCCTGGGGACAAGGGGTCTCTCGGAGCGACCTCCTGGCACGCCGGAACACAAAGACGATGGGGACAGAGGTGAGCTGTGAAGCTATGGGGCATGCCTGCAAAGTCCAGCAGCCTCAAACGCGGGCTGGAACAGCACAAAATAATTGCAGGCAAGATACCAAGAGTAACAAAACAATTAGGAGCCTGAAAAAGTGTCAAGGGTTGTTGCTGAGGAAGTGTTGCTGTTGTTGGTTTATGGCATTTAATTAGGGCCACAGGTTGAAATGCAGGTCAGCATGCTCTCTGCTATTCAGCTGAAGCTCATCACGGACACAAGAGCTGAACTTACTCATCTTACGTGGCCAGAGCAGTTCCTGAGCCGCGCAGCTTCTGGTCTCCTTTCCACCACTGAATTATTTCCGCATGCATCGCCACACCCGGCTGGTGCCCTCCACCCAAAAGCCACCACGCATCAGTGGTGGCCGCAGATGTGCTCGCGGGACGCTTATGCAAGTCAGTTTTAAGGGCTGCTCGGGGTCAGTGCCAACGTCCCAGCCACAAACACACCGAGGCGGTGGTTTAGGAGCAGGGACAGCAGCTGGGGCTCAGGGAGCTCCCGGCACCCCCTGAGGTGTGGCTCCTGCAAGCAGCCCCTGCCCGGGGGAGGCTCCCCGCCAGCGCCCCGCAGCCACTTGGTGGTGGTCCCCCCCTTTATTATGTGTTTTTTGCAGATGGAAGTAAAACAAATTGTCAGGAATTGCTGAGGAAAAGCCAAAGGCAGGGCTGACAGGAAGGAAAGCCACTGGGGATGCTGGAGGCAGAGCCCCCCGACGCTCAGTGCCAGGTGCAGAGCAGGGGGCGGCACGGGGCAGGGGGGCACACCAGGCACCCGCCGTGCTGCAGGGATTCTGCTGCTGGGCGGCTGAGCCCCTCGGCCACGAGCTTGCCCCTAAGGACCAACACCTGCAGGTGAGGTGCACCGAAGCCCCTTGGCTCCCCAACGCCTCTCTGGGCATCGCTGCCCGGACGCTTGGCAGTGAATGGCCACTGAAGTTAGGAAATCTCACGGTCAGGTTGTGTCTCAGCTCCGCGAGGGGAGCGCTCCCATCCCTGCCCCTCGCATGCCGGCCGTGCCCTGCCCTGAGCTGCGGGGCCCTGCTGGGCCCCAGAGCAGCACGCAGAAGCTCATGGCAAAAAATCCCCGGTTTCAGAATACAGCCATTTAGGGGGAAATGGTCCAGAGAGCAACCTGGACTTGAAAGCGCTAAACAATTAAAAAATGATTTTGGCATTTATTCGAAAACAAAACCAACAAAACACCAAGAAAGCCTGTGGGCTCAGCAGTCATTCTGGTTGAAGAAAGTCTGCCCTGCAGCAAGCTGCCGGCGGATCTGAGCCAGCGCCGCTCGCCAACCGCAGCGCAGCAGCGCTGGCAGAGGGGCGAGGAACAGGAGCGCGGGGCTGAGGGGCCCGGCGGGGTCATCGCGCCCAGCCCCGGTGCCTGCGGGCAGCCGCGGAACGAGCGCTTGCTGCGGGGCCTCACCGGCCCCGAGGGAGCGACAACCACAGCGCAGACGACGGAGACCCAGCGGAGGTTTTGTGGTTGTCTTTATTCTGGGGGTGCGGTTCAGCCGCCCAGCGCTCCCCCAGCCCCGCGCAGGTGGTGGCGGGGACGTGGCTCGTGGCCAGGAGCGCTTCCCTCGGCGAGGTCTGCTGAGCACCGCCCGCAGAGCTCTTCGCTCAGGCAGTGCAGGCAGCGAATCCTTCGCAGCGTGGATGAGCGAACTCCACCTTGGAGAAAGGAAGTCACTGCTACAGCAGGAGAAAAAAAAAAAAACAGCAGGAGAAGAGCCTGCGAGGCTCTTGAGGCACAGGGGTTACAGTTCAGGTTCAGCCCGGAGCGTGCATTTTCCTGCATGCAATTAGAAGCCTGATTCATTCGGAGAAGCTGACCCCAGAAAGCAAATCACATCAATTAGCTGCACGAAGAGGACAGTGTCAGGGACAGAACTTTCTTTTCCAAGCGCTGTGCTGGAGACACAAACCCCTCCAGCAGCTGTGGCAAGCGAGCAGCCGTGCAGCGCCCAGCCTGGGCTCACCTGCCGTGCCAGGAGCTCGCTGCCGTGGGGACAAAGCCGCTCGTCCCCACGGGGACCTGCGAGGGGCCACGGGACCACGCAGCCAGGCGGGCACCAGCGGCTGGCACAAGGGAGCGGGGCTCCAGGCAGCGCGGGAGCAGCGGGACAGGCAGTGCAGGGCTCATCTCTGCAGGAGTTTCTCCCACCAGAAGCAGCAGAAACCCGGCTCTGGGGACTTGGCGATGCCGCAGCAGACAGACAGGGAGCAGGACCTCCTCACTCCCACGGAGGCACGGCTGAGCCTCCCCGCAGCCCCTGTGTGCAGGGACGGATCCTGCACCGCCACCGGGACGGGTGAGCCTGATCTGCACAGCAGCCGGGTGCTGGCAGCTTGTGCAACCTTTAGGCATTGTTTGAAGAAGAAAAGAAAGCACACTTGGACCTTTTTTATATTTTAACTTCACGGAAACTTTATGAACACTCTAAGTTATCTATGCTTTACACGACAAAATGGCTCTGAGGGCTGCCATCCCGGGGCCTGCCGCTCCACAGCGCATCCCCGTGCTGCTGGCTGCACCGGGGCTGTGCCCCTTGCCCACCCGGCGGCTCAGCAGCGTGTCCCCCGCGCTCAGCTGTGCTAACAGAGGCACAGACACATGCGACAAACAAATTTACAAGGACACCATGAAGTAAGTTTTTAATCAGCTGCTTCCTTCCATTGTTTACAATGTCAGGCTTCAAAACCAGACCCTCTCGGCTTTGTTTCTTCTGACTCAAACGTAAGCCCACAGGCATCTGCGCCAGGGAGCAAACACGAGGCTGGCTTTGTTCAGGAGCAGCAGGCAGCACCGCGGGGCAGGGGCGGGACGTTGAGCAGCCACCACTGCAACAGGACCAGCAGCTTTGTTAAGCTTTAGGTGCAGTTTGGAGGGTGCATGCATCAGCCCTCCCTGCTCCTTTTGGTGGAAGTCCCGGTGCCTCGCTCTCCTGAAAGTGTACCGCTGCGAAGGGCCCTCAAAGTCCACCTCTCACATCAGAAGGCATTTTTGGAAACGGGGGCCTTCTGTGGAGGAGCCACCGGTGTGAGAGCGCTGGGTGATGAGGCCCTGTTCCCAAGGAGCGCTCCTGCAGCAGGAGACTCGGGGCGGGCAGGAGGCTCCTCCGGCTGCAGCCAGGCTGGGCTCTGGTGGGAATGGCTCCCCAGCTACTGCAGCAACCCTGGGCTCGGTCCCCCCTCTCCCACCTTTAAACTCCCCATTCTGCAGCTCCATCTCAGCTGTTCCCTCTGTTACCTGACCATGACAACGCAACCTGCTCTGCCTTGATCCTGCTCGCACCTCCTGCCCGCTCACGAGAGGGTGCAGCAGAGAGGACTCGACTCACCTCAGCTTTGAGAAGCCCTGAGATGCTGGTGTACGTAATACAGCCTAGGTGTGATAGTACTTTTTTTTTTTTTAAAGCCACTTTTACACGCCACTGTTCAGAGCACGAGTACAGGAGCGAGCAGCTGGGGCACAGCTGGAGCCCGAGGGAGCGGAAGCACCATTGAGACAGAACTGGAGTCCAGCGAGCGCCAGAATTACATTCCGGAATAAAGCGGCTGGTGCTAGGCGCACACAGAAGGCAAGCACCAGGAGACAGCAAGGAAAGGACTGCGGCAGCACCCCCCCGGCAAACCCGCACCGGGCTCAAGAGGATGGAGCACCGGGGACGCAGCTGACGGGGAATGTTTGGCCACTGTTTTGGGAATGCTCCCAGCACCCAACAAAAATCACTGAAAACAGGGAAGCTGCCTTTGGGCTGGTCACAGGAAGCGGGGAAGCGCTCGTTGCCTATCTACAGGTAAACTCTATGGCTCAGGAGCCGAGCCCTGCTGTTGACTGGAACCACACAGAAGCTTCTACAGGGAGCGGGCCTGGCCTGGAAACACGTCCCCCTCCAGACCAAAGGGCGTCACCTACAATACTGCTGCTGAGGAAAAGAGAGTGGAAATCTCTTGGATTGGAAATTAATGTAACAAGCAAGTAAGAAACTGGGTCCCTCTTAGAAAAATGCTGGGCGTTGACCCATATTCCATGCGTTTCGGTCCCTCACCACCTCCGTGCTGGCCCAGCAGGATAACCACAGGGCAGAGGCTCCTCGGCGGGTCCGTGGGAAGCAGCTCTGGGGGGAGATGGGACAGGAGGAGCAGGGCCGTGCGTCTCCTGCTGCTCCCAGGAGGCTGCCCCCGAAAGCCCCACGCTGGCTGCACTGCCCTGCCTGCCAGGGGCGTGCTGACGGCCAGCCACGGGACCAGGCCTCCCACAGAGCTCAGCACAGCGGCCCCCAGTCCCTGTCCTGCCTGCCTTAGCACAAGCAGTGTTTCCAGTAATATACACGGCCCTCCTACACACGGGAAAACACACTACAGCTTAGTGAGCGAGGAAAACATAGCATATGGGAAGGAGCTTCTCCGGCAAGGGGGCAACACAGCTTCCAGCCATTCCTCCCTTGCATCCGAGCACTGGGAATCAGCCCCTCACGCTTCGACCGTGACATCTGTCCAAGTCACCACCCTTGCCAAGTCACATTTCCCAAAATCAAGCAGGGAAACACGGCTCCCGTCCTCCGCTGTCCCTTCCGCAGCCCGTCGGATGGCCCCTGCCCAGTGCTGCCTTGTGGCTGCTCAACCAGCACTGCAAACGTGTCTGGTCCCCTGCAGAGGCACCCCACGAGATCCTTCACAGCCTGTGCGGAGAGGAACGGCAGAAGGACTGGGAACGGTCCAAAACAATCGTGTAGGTAGGGTTTTCTCTCCATTTTTATCTCCCTCTCTTCTAATTTCTTGAGCCACTTAGGACAGCGCGCTCTGAAATTATTGTCTGGTAAGATAGCTGCTCTCCAGGTCATTCGAACTGGAAAAGTCTGAGCCGTGCCACGTCCGTTTCACAATCACAGAAAATCTTCTGGGTCTAGCTGGGCTGAGATGGTTACGAAGTCTGAAAGAAGAAAAGAAGCAGGGTAGCATGCAGCAGTTAGTTTGTCAGTGATGACAAAACCACAGCCAGCACAAACCCAGACCTTGGCACCACCGTCTCCACAGTCCTCGCATTTACCCTGACTACTGCAGCGAGAAGGCCCAGGAACGGCGGGAGGACGGCTGGTTTGTTCCACCCTGCCAGAGCAACACCCGCCAACGAAGAGCACGGCCCACCCTGAGTCAGTGTCCTTCCCTCCGCAAGGTCCCTACAGAAGGGACATTTCTCGTGACCTCTTTTCTGAGGTTCCCACTGCCTCCGCTGGAATCCCACCAAGCGTTCTGTCGAGCTGAGGTTAAACGTGTGCTTTGTCTGATTGCTGTCGGAAACACTTACCTTTAGTCTCAGCTCTCATCACCTGGGATCCTGCCTTGTGGTGATGAAGAACTATGCAACAAAGTGGAAGAAAACAGAAAAAAAACAAGTAAATAAGCAAGTCTAAACTCAGCTCTATAAACCTAAGTGGAGGGATGGGTAGCAGTCGGGTCAGTGATAGATTCTTCAAGTGAAGAAATCACCATTGACACCAGGAGACAACTTCTAGCAGCTTTTCAAAGGATTATGCAAACCTACTTGCACTTCTGGCAGATGTTGGTGATCTTTAAGCGCAGGAAACTGAAGATTATTTGAGCAGATTATTTTCTAAATTAAATCTGCTGCCACAAACCACAGTGCTTGCGATTCCAAGCCCTGCCACCCCAGCCAAGCCCAAAGGCCTCAGCGCCCGTGCTGCCCCTCCATCACCCCCTGGGGCTGCGGCGGAGCTATGCCCTGCACGGACGCTACGTGCAGGTGCCGTGTGCGGCCTGGCCCTGCCCAGCTGCTGCGAGCTCGCCAGCCCTGCTCATCCCTCCCGCGAGCTGTCCTGTCTCTGCCCTTCATGCAGGCTGACAAATCCATACGAGACGTGCTACGCTAGCTTAGATGTAGGCACACTGATGTGTTTACTACTTACTCAGTGGATTTACGTTCAGTTTTGTACGAAGCCTGTATCTGGAGTTAGATGTAGCACTTACTTGCTCGTTCTTCGGGAAGCCGTCTCAAAGAACTTTGTCCTGGAGGCCACACTGCAAACAGATCAAGAGAGGTCACTCCTGGTAAGGCAATGTGCTAATTAGATAGCAGGGAAAGGAGCAGTAGCGTTAGACACTGAAGACAATCCCTTTCTAGGATGCCTTTCTGCACTCCTCTCGCCCTCGGCTCCACTTTGCGCTTCCTGCACGCCACTCCGAGCGGTCAGCCCTCGACCGCTGCTACTCATCCTGCTTATTTCCATGCTCTTGCTCAGAACCACATGTGCTAGTATAAACCTGCACCCATCACTTTTTATGGCCTCTCCTTCACTTTTATATGCTTCATATTAAGCTTCCAACTGTCCTCATAAAAAGAGAAGTTATAACAAGTGATTCAGGAGACCAAGGGCAAAGCCCATTCGTGCCCCGCAGGTGTGGAGCTGAAACTCACAGCAACTTTCCTGGATTAAGCAGCGAAAACACAGGATTTGAGTCAGCCACGTAACACAGCTCTGCAAGAAGCTTTCGGCTGCAATCAGGGGCTACAGCACGGCCGGCTTGGGAACTGTCATTTTTAATGACAAGTGTTTTTGCCATCTTGTTTCACTACAGGCGCTGGGTGGGCGGCCACCCCAAATCTTAGAGCTCAAGGCCGGTGGCAGAGCATCGGGTGAGGGACGTCAGTGCAAGGACTCAGGTGGCAGCCCGAGAATCTACAGGATGGAACGGAAAGCACAGCTTGGTGAACGCGCAGCAGCAGCGAGCCCCGTGTTGGGGCTTCCACGCCATCCACGCCAAACTGGTCCTGGCTGCTGGTGCTGATAACCATGGGGACTTAATCACTTTCTTCTTTTCTTTCACTTTTTTTTTTTTTTTTTTTTGCTTTTGTTTTTTCTCCCACTGAAGCCAGCAGGGTTTCTGTCTCTTTAAAAACTGAAAGAAATCTAACGGCGAAGCTGAACTGCATCCAATTTCCTTAACAGAGGTCCAAGCTGGATCTGTCCTTCCCTGGGAAGCATCTCATTTGAAAGGCTTGTTCAGAGCCAGGCAGGGAGGGAGCTTCCAGTGGCACTGAGATGAGAAGTAATAGAGAAGGTGACAGAAAGGAAACTCAGCCCCAGAGCTATGCTGGACGAGGCTCAGAGCTTTGTTTGTCCCACAGCGTGTTTGCTTTTGCTATGGCCGCGCTCCCTCCCCAGCTGTGCCCTCTGGGCAGAGCCCGAGCTGGCTCTCGCGCAGCTTTTCCAAAGCAACTCAAACCCGGGGCTGCCACGGTGCTGAAGGCAATGTCCACCGCCTCCAGCCATCGCACGTCAAGAGAGCTGGAAGGCAGCGTGGCATTTCTCCTCCTGCTCTCCCAAGGCCCCGGGTAGGTGACGCCGGCTCCCGCTCCTGCTGCCAGGCGGCCCCGCTGTCCCCGCACGCCCCCCGAGCCCCCGGGGGCTGGCAGCAGCCTCGACTTACACGGAGGAAGGCATTTCCTCTGCTGTCCCTGCTATCAGGTCTGGCCTCTGCTCCAGCTTCTGAGGGACGGGAGTCCTGCACGGTGGGTCTGGGGGTCTCACTGGGGGGCGCATTATCACGGGCTTGTCGCCGTGGGACCGAGGCTTCGGGACACCGTCGAACTCGCCTGCAAGGCAGATCACAAACGTTACGTGCCAAGCTTTGGCAGAGGGCTAGGTGTCAGGAGTCAGTGGGCTCAGATCTGTCCGTCTGCTCCAACATCCTCCTCTGTCAGCAGCTAACAGCCAGAACTGGGGAATGGGAGCCAGGACAAGGCCTGGCCCCTTCTACCTGTCCCAGCACAGCCTTCTGACACGAGGATGAGGGCTGCTGCAGGAACCTCCTGACAACAAACCCGGTATCATTACTGACTGCAAGGGCGGTGCTGGCTGGGAGCTGCCAGTTTGCTTGAGCTAAACCCGGGCAGTGCTGCTCTTCAAAAGCGAGGAGCAGCCCCGAGGAGGCCGCCGCAGCCCCTGCGCCCCGCTTTCTGGGCGGCTGCTTCAGACCGGGGGCTCACCTCTCCTGCCCCCGGCTTTCTGCTCTGCTCACTGCGGTTCCCAGCTTGGCTCTTTTCCTGCCGAGGTGCAGCTGGCCTCGCTGCTCACGTAACCCTTGCAGACCTCGGTCCCCACGCTGCCGTCCCTGACGCCCGGCGCTGCCCTTCCTGAGCGCGCCTCCCTGGGGAGCGCCCGCCGTGCCCGGCTGCTTCTGCTGCTCCAAAGCGCTGCGAGGGCTGGGTTCCTGCCCGTCTGACCTAGACATTTCCCCCGCGACAGACTCCAGCTTCTGATTAGACGCAAGCCCAAGATGCTCTTCTATTTGGTAAGTTAATTAATTTGGTGTAAATACTTGACCGGGTCTTTGTCAAACTTTCAGCTACTGAACCGTATTACACTTTGGTGCGTTAGCTCAAACACAGGGCTCAGTCAAACCTCTTCTATACTTGCCTTTGTCAATTCTGGTCCTGGACTTTCTCCTTGGCAAACTGGTCAGCTTGAATTTCTCAGGAAAAGGCCTATTTTCTAATCCTTCAGCTGACATCTCCTCTTGGCTTCTCCAGTTTTTCAAAATTATCCTCAAGCTGTCCTCACTAAAGCATGATACAGCGTTCTAGCGCTGATCTGAAAGTATCAATACAGATGTAATATAACTTTATTACTAATTCAGTGTTCTTCTATTTATATGTCCCAGGATCAACACAGCCGATTTTATTACGCCGTGTCTCCAGAACATGCTGTCAGCATGCTATGGTTGATAATGCCAAAACATAAAACTTGTAAGCGCTAAATGCAGCCGATGTATAAACCAATTTTAAAAGCTATCTTACTTTTCCAAAGGCAGATTTCCACCTACCAGTTATGCAACAAATTTAAATTAAGCCAGTAGTATTAGTCAGATGAATTTTATGTTTGTGCTACCCAGCCAGGCCTTTTATTCTTTCTCTTTATTGTATGTGGGAGTCATTTGTCAAGCATACAGCCCAGTTTTTATTTTCTAAATACAGGACCATGAAGCTGTTAGGGGATGACAGCATCTAAAAAGCACTGGAAAGAGCGCAGGAAAAGCTGGCAAACTGCAGAAAGCAATGCTTCTTTTTTATGACCATCGTCTTGAGTATCTTATAAAACCCAGCACCAAACACATGCTGTTACAGCAATGCGTACCATCCAGCGAACGGCGTCCTGGCAGTGCGAGGGAGAATTTCTATAAACACACGGATACACAAACAGCTACATGCCCTGCTCCGCTGAGACGGACAGCAACAACTCAAATCTGGCCCCAAACTAATTATTACTACATATTGCGTGCTTCTGTATAAAGCTTATTAAAAACAAATAAGACCCAAATAAGACCAACAGAGAAAGTGCTGAAGCAGATGCTCCCAGGAAAGCCTCCATATGCCAGAAGCGGTTACAGAGGGCCTGGCACACACAGCAACCAGGAATTAAAATGTGAGAGTGACTCAGAGTCACTTTATTTGAAAGTCATTATGGCAACTTTCGCTACTTTCCTGGTTTCTGCTGAGGAGAGAGTTGAAAACCCAGGGTGCTCGTGGCTGCTCAGCCCGGGCACAATGCGCGGGGTGAAGGATGCACAGGACGAGGACTGGCACAGACCTGCCCAGGGAAAAGGGCTCGCCCCGCCTTGCTTCGGCCGGGATGCTCACCCTCTCTGCCGCAGACGCCCGGCCGGGGCGCGGGTCTCCTGGCGTGGAGCGTGGGGGTCCTCAGGGCAGGGCTGGCCACCACGCCGTTGGCAGCCTTGCCGGCCAGCTTGGCTCCTCCGTCCTGCAGCCTGGCCACCGGCTTCCCCAGGTCCACCTCGGCGGGGGGCCGCGCTGGCTCGTCCCCCCCGGGTCGGGGTGCGGGCAGGCGGCTGCGGAGCAGCGGCTTGGGGGCCTCCGTGCTGATGCTGCCGTTGGGGGTCTGGCCGTAGCGGTCTGCTGCGGAGCCAAGGGGACAGACAGCAGCTGGGTTAGGAACGAGTGCAGGGGTACCACGTGTCTGCCCTGCTGGATGTGCCTGGATCCCGCCGCACTGAGAAATAACAGAACTGGAACAACGCTGAATGTGACAGCATGCGCTCGCAGGTTTCTTTTAAATCTGCAGTGCTCTTAGTCATGAGAAGCTTTGTGACATGCTTTTATGTTCCCCCAAAAGTCATTCATCTCACCCCTCTTGTGCTACAGACCCACGAACAGGATGCCAGAGAACGGTGATGAAAGTGATTACACTCTGCAGGCTCGGTGAGGTCACACATTTACACCTCTGCTCCCGCTTCGGAAAAGCATTTAAGTGCAAGGTAAGAGAGGTAAATGCCCTGGCTACATGAGAAGTCTTGTAATTTTGTGGAGCTATTTGCATCACCCATCGCATGGCAGTGCCAGAAGGTACACTTGCAGCACTAAGCCTGAAACATCAAAGCTCTGAAACCTGTAACAGATACAAAGACTTGCAGCCTCTTCTGGTGATAATGTGATCTAGGGCACAGCTTGCAACAACAATTACGGCAAACCAGGTGTAGAAAGAAACATGATTTTAAATCAGTGTGCCCTTAAGTACGATAATAAGGCCCCTACCACTTCCTTACAAGCAAATTAACATAACAGCAGAGTAGTACTCGGTCTAGAAAACACCCTCCCTGGGTCCTGAGGAAAGGGGCTTTGCTGTTCCTGTAGACATAGAACTGTCAGCAGCGCTGCTGCCTCTGCAGCCTGCCGGGACTAACGCGCTCTGCGGGACACGGCTCAAACAGCACGCGGCGTGGCCCCGCCGTGCACCTGGCTCCTTCTGCAGCTCCCTTCCTCGGCTGCATCTGCGCTGCTTTGCACTTGCACCTCCGAAGCCTCAAAACCCTTTCACTGGCTTCTCACGTGCAAGAGCAGAGAATGCTGCAAGGAATACAAACAAAACAGAAATCTGCGTGCAGTTTGAGTAGTGAGGCGATGCATCCTCCGGTGATTATGTTTTTTACTTTCCTTTCTCACCGAACACCAGAGCTCACTTTCTGCCATGCTCGTGCCCTTGTAAATGCAATTCTGTTGTTACTGTCACTGCTTCTGGAAAGGTGTTTGAAGAAACAGTAGGGGTGAGAGAGAGCGAGGGTGCAGTGGGAAGCTGAACTGACCTCCGCTTTCTTCCACAGAAGCCCCAAAAAACACAGGTCTTTCCCTCAGAGGACGCTTGGAAATGGTGATGGGCTTGTGCCTCCGGGCAGCCACCCTGGGAGGAGGCACTGGTGGGGCAGCGCTGTCTTCTGGGGGGCCCGAGTAGATCTGTAACGGCAGACAGGCTTTCAGGCGATGCTCACCAGATCAGGCAAGCGTCCTGCCACGCGCCCACTTCGGCAGCTGCAGTACTGAGCTAAGTAACGCAGAAAGATCACACAGACAAAATGAGCAGAAGCAAATTAGATCTGGTTAAGTCAGCTTTGAATCTGATATTTGCTGAGAAGCATCAGGTTTTCCACACTAGTGAGACAATACAATCTACAGAAAGCACCCAAACAAGCCACTGCATTGTTTTCGATTTAACACTAAAAACCACTTTGGGTCTTGGCTTACAATGAAGTATGTGGCACCCTAAAATTACCTCAGATGAAATACTGGCATAAAAACAATACTGGTTAGGAGTTGTATCTCCTTTTCTCACTGGTCATATGGCACCTATTTGGTTGGGGTTAATTTAGAGGTCCTTATTTATGTCAGCATTCTTTTTAATAGCTGCAAAAAGAATAAAGCCTTTGGGCTGCCTTCGGATGATACGAAACAACACAGTAAGGACCCACACCAGCTGCTCTGGTATTTTTCCCATGGCTATCAGCTGAACTCGCAGCAGCCTCAGGAGCGAGTACTGTGCAGGGAGCGGCGGGGGCTCCCTGCAAGCAAGCAGGGCCGGTCCCTGCCCTGCGGTGCCACCAGAAAGCGGTTCAGGGCCCGGGGACAAGAGCTCAGCCCCGCCACAACGAGGCATGGGGTCACCGCTCCTTTGGCACATACGTTGGTGAGCAAGAATGCTGGTATTGTCACGCGGAAAAATTCTAAAATGAAGGAATTCTCATTCTGATTTGATTATTTTTTTTGTAACTTAAACTACAAGCACATTCCCCCTTCTCCCAGACAAAGATAAATTCCAGAAAAATAAAGATGGAGCATGTTTTTCACTCTCACCCCCCAGCTTCTTGCTCCCTAGGCCTCGGCAGCGCGTAGCGAAGTGAGGATGGCAGCAGCCCGCTGCTGCAGCCTGGCTCCCTGGACCTCACATACCGCGACAGTGCATGGGCAGACCGGACCTGTGCCTAGCCCATGGTTCAGGCTTCAAAATCAGGATGCTTGGCATAAAAACTGTGTACCGGTCATGGGCCTCGCTCCTGACTCGCCAGCCTCAGCCTGCACACCACGAGGAGGCATGGCGAGCTCTGCAGCTGCTCGTGTGGCTCCTCGTGTGGTGTTCAGCACAAGACCCACGACCAGCTCCAGGCTCTGATGCGGTTGTTTCAGCTGCTTTTCTGTCCCACTTTGGTGACACAGAGTGGCTACTGATGCTTAATGCCACTTCGGAGAGGCAGTGCATTCTGCTTCCCCAAACACAAAGTCCGGTGCTTATCCCCTGCCTGGAT
This sequence comes from Oxyura jamaicensis, assembly GCF_011077185.1. NCBI lineage: Eukaryota > Metazoa > Chordata > Aves > Anseriformes > Anatidae > Oxyura > Oxyura jamaicensis. The sequence goes on from NC_048896.1 coordinate 626,404, forward strand.
TCAGGGATCTTGCTGAGACATTAACAGCCCATGATTTAAAAGCAGCACATCGTACATTATTAAAGCAGCACAGGATTATCTGCAGCAGAGCAATTTTTTGAAACGTCAGCCTCATTCCTATACACTGACAAGTATCCAATGTTTTTAAATAAAAAGAAGTGTTAAGTTCTCTGGATGCTTACGGAGAGGTACCACAGACTGCTGTTTTCACGAGATGCTTTTCAGCATTTGGAAACCATGCTAAAGCCCACACCAAGCCACTCTTTTTAAGATGTGAGTGCAGCCTCTGCTTTGGTTCTGCTTTTCAAATAAAAATCCAAGTTCAACGACTTGAAGGTACAAAGATATTGACAGACCGTCACATTGAGAAGGTTTGTACAGCGAAGAAGGTGTTTCCAGAGGGATCAACTTATTTAATTTAATCGTGGCACTGATATATAAGCTGTGGGAGCAGTAATTATCCCCAAAGACTTCATGAATAGTTACTCTGTCCGTAGAGTCTTCATATTGCACCCTATAAATAATCTCTCTCTCTTCCTCCAGGCTCATTTAAAGTGTTTGGATATACGTGAGCTGAAGATACTTTCAGCTCTGACGATGAACTTACACGTTCAGTCTAATAAATGCTACTAACTTAACCTTATTGCTGAAGAAATTAAAAGCAAGCAAAGAGATGTCTGGTTTAATTAAAGATTTAATTCCAGCTCCTCGAAGTGGCAGGGTAAATTGTATGTTGACTCAGCCCAAACCATAGGCTGTATGAGAGGGGATGACAGAGGCTCATTTCTGGAGCAAGTTCTGCACGGATCCCAGTGCACAAACACTTTGCTGTTTTGCTGTGAGAAGTTACTTAAAAGCATTTGTTGTGACCTGCCAAGACACCGGCATGCGACTTCCACGAGCTTCTCGTGTAGACACCCCTCAGTCTCTCTGAGCACTTTGATCCCGTTTCTGTTTTCCATCTACCACAGCTGACTCTCACGCCACCCATCTGGTCTCCATTTGGTAGCTCTGACTCCACATCCACTTTTACAAAACCCTGCTCTTTCAGCTCTGGCCTCCTCTTCCTTTCCCCAGAAGGGACGTCCCGTCTCACGCACGCTGCCCTGGCTGCGGGGAGCGGTCCCCGTCCTCCTTCACAGCACCTCCCTCTTTAGCCGATGTCTTCAAACTTCCCCCAAGACGTACGAGATTCTTTGAACCCTCTAAGTGTGATGAACAGCTGAAGGATCAAACTCACTCTTAAGAACCTGGTGCTCTTACCAAGAAAGCAATCTGGTCCCTGGTGTCCTGATCTGAATGCAAACACTGATCAAGTTTTTGCATATTATCATAAAACTCGGTCACCCTCTGGTCACTCTGGAAAGCCTCAGCAGTTATATCAGATATCACAAGGAGAAAGCGCCACCAAAGAAGACAGTGGAATATTCTGCATTCCATCAGGGGGCAAAATCAGCATTCCCCTCCCCAGCCTTCCCTAAGTCACCCCCACACCTACATCTGAACAGGGCGCATGCACAGCTGAATCATTTTCATCAGCCTTTCGATATTTGTTTGCTTTGGTATTTCTCCTGTTCTAAAAGTCAGTGTCATGTCTTGGATCGTGCCTGCTGAAAACAGTTATGCTCTAGTTTGGCTCCCTACTTCAGCAGAGGAAAGAAAAGTCCTCTAATCTCCAGATATTGAACAGTTGTTTGGTTTTTGTTTTTTCCAATAAAGATTTATCTTATTTAAAAAGAAAACAGCAAAAAAAAAACAAGACTCAGGGTTTCCTTTGCAATGACAAGAACATATCTGTTACACTTCTTGTTTGGTTCTGAAGCATTTCAGAAGAGTATATTTTAAAAGAAAAATCCCAACCCAGACCACAAAAAAAGGAGCCAAAGCTCCAAACCGTTGCCACAGCAACAACTTGCACGAACGCGACAGAGCAGCTCGGAGCTCTGTGGAGGCGCTCCCCGGGGCTGCCGCCTGTACCTTCCCGAAGTGCTCGATGAGGATCTCAACTACTATGTTCTGGAACTTGATGTTCATCATCGCCGCCACGGTGTCCTCCTGTGCTCGCATGAGGGTAGGTCCAAATATCACCCCCATGTTAGATGGGGACATCAGATTCTCCCGGCTGTGCTCACAGACACTGTGGGCAGGAGGGAAAGAAGCAATCATTTTTTTTTTTTTCTTATTTTTTTTAAAGCCAATCTTATTCTAAGAAATGTAAAAGGTGCATCAAGAATCTGCCACTGAATTTTCTGCATTTTGTTTAACCAGAATTTGTTTCCCATCCCTACTGGACAGAAAACAAGTCTCTATGGCATGCACCTTCTTTGGCTCAGGCAACTGTCTGGGAGAGCAACATGCTGGCAGCATTTTTGTTTGATCTCTTTCAGCTCTGCAAACGAAAATCACTGTGCAACACATACACAAGATGAATCATTTAATTTGAAATACCCTATTTATCCAATAGGGCAGTAGGGTGATGGTTGGACCAAATATCTTTAAGGTCTTTTCCAACCTTAATGATTCTATGACATCTCTGGAGGATTACAATAAATCTCCACAGCATCTTTTTTTCTGAGAGAATCAGTTTCCAAAGAGCAGAACTCTCTCTATTCAGCAGCTTCCAAGTTTTGGAGCAACATACAAGCCTGTGGAGCAGCACAAATTATTGACTGAACACTAACCACCTAGGTGGACACTACACGTTCTCATCCTACGCGTTTCGCATCCTACACATTCCACATCCTCCTCTGAGGACCAAAGGAGAGAGACTCTTATGCTGAAATTTAATGAATTCTGACTCTGCACTGTAGCTCTGCTCTTAGAGAGGTTTCTGACAGCATAAAGGGGGCAGGGAACATAACTTCAGTGTAAACACTTTAAGGAATAAACATAATGACGACAAAACCAGCGTTAGCTTCATCAGCCTGTAAGCCAGACACTCTCGATTCTGCCACTTCAGCAGAGAGGTTTCTAAAAAACGCATAAATGTGTGCATGGAAGGCTGGCAGCAGATCCTAGCTGGATCACACAGACTTCCTCACCCCGAGAGAGAGGGCACGGCACCCAGGGCCAAGCACTTGGCTTTGCGTGAAAGGGTGTGCAAATGGCAGCGCGGCCCTACCTCAGTCCAGTTTTAAAAGAGTCTTCTCCGAAGATCCAAAGCAAGCCTTTTCCTTCAAAAGCCGCTGCTTCTGTTAGCCCTGGTCCTTCCTGACCCCTACACAGGCTGCTTGCTCGCTTTTAAGCTTCAGCATGGCTAACTACACCCGCTCCCCCATGGGGTGGGGAGGGCAGAGTCTCCACACCGAGCTGTCACGTTTGGTGTGATGGGAAGGCAGGAAAACTCCCTTTTACCCAATGCAATGCAGGTGCCATCACCATCAAGTTACTTCTCCAGTTACTCACTGGCAGAAGCAGGTGGAAGAGGCGCTGCCCAGCACCCCCAGGCATCCACTGCCATCCACTGTCTGTACACTCACGGCTTCGTGCTGCTCTAAGGGCTCAGCCCACTGAGCTGGAGATAAAACCAAAGTGTGCTTCACGTTCAGCCCAGGGGCACAGGTCTTACAGCTGCTCCTGAACCCCAGACCTAATGTTCTTGTTAATTGGACTGAGAGGCGACAAGTTTATGGCTCTGCTCTCTCAGATGGTATTTTCATTTTGGAATTACTCCCTGCTTCGTGCTTGTCAGAAAGGGGGTGAAAGCGGCAAGTAGAAAGAGAAGCATCACTTGATGCAGGGGGTAGCACGGATCAACCATACCATTTGTGCAGTCAGAATGTAAATTCCTAGGGGGACAGTGGTGGATATGATTTTACAAGCCTGCCACAAAAAAACGCCTGTTCTCTTGATTCCATTATTCCTTTTACTTTGGCTTTAAAGAAAAACATCTGCTTACTTGACTAGATGTCGTATGAGGAGCTCTAACATCTCTCTGTTCTTGTCAGGTAGTTTATAGACCAGAGCGTGAATGGCTCCCAGCCTGTAGTCCAGGTTCTCAGATTCTGGGGAGAAGGAACAAACAAAGAAAAGTTTGTGCCTTTTAAAGTAAATGCATAAAAGAAAGGTAAAGCCAAACAAAATCTGTGGGAGCTGTTCCGTAGGCTGGCTGGCCGGCCAAACCCAGTGATGGGAAGCAGAAGGAAAATGAGATTACATAGCAACAGGGCAATCATTGTGGGAAACAAAATGAAGTGGAAAGGGGAGAAAAGAAACTTGAAAGGGAGCTCGTGGCCAGACTCTCTAAGCACAGGGCTGGGGACACCGGCTGGGTACGGCCGGCTCCTGCCCTTCGCACGCTCGCCGCGCACACCGGCACACCTGGGGAACTGCACAGCCCGGCCGCCGGGTATCCTACCAGCCCGGAGAGCTGCAGCGCCGAGTGGCACAGCAAAATGCACTGCCGGGAAAAAAAATGGAGTCCCTGACCCAAGGAGGTCACTTTCAGAAGCATAAATAATCAAGAAACAATAAAATACTCAATGCGAGAAGAACAGTGTGGGATTTTGGTGGCTGGGAAGCTTAATGGTGCAAGTTTCTGAAGGAGTGTAAGGAAGGGATTATGGTTTTGCAAATACCCAGCCATCATTGGTTTAATCACTGCTAGAACTAATAAATCTTGGGTTTGAGCACAACCAGAGGGTGGTGGAAAATTCTCTTTGCAAGAAAGAACAAGTGTTATTAATTCTCCAAGGGTCCAAACCAAGGAGAGGCGGGGATCTTTCCTTGCCTCCTATTGACTTCAAGGAGACATGGGGGTACGAAGGATGCCTTCATCCCAAATGCTTCCACGTGTGCCGTGAATTTCCAAATGCCAGCACTCTCATGCTGAGGCAGATGACTAACTCCCTGCACCCCCTGCTCTACACCTCAGCGTGCTGGCTCTCAGCAGCCTGAGGACGCAGCCAGTTCAGAACTATTATGGCTCATTTGAAATGGCCATTACGGCAGCACAGCTGAGGACTGGCTGGTTTAGCACAGGCCATGCCACGTTGCTTTGCCCATGTTACTTGGCTAATCTCTGTTACTATTGGCTGTGACTCAGCCCCAAGAGGTGCAGGGGAGAAATGCATTTCATGTGCTGTAGATTCTTTGGACTCAACATCCCGGGACAAATTTAATGACCTAAAAGGACCACCTAACTCTGCTTGGCAACAGCATATCACATTCCTTCACAAGCTTTAAAATAAATACACCGATACTTTTGAGAAACAGTTCTTCTGGGACACTTGTGATGATTTGTGTTCAGGTTAGCTGAGAACCCCTGGCTCCCAGACCCTCGGGAAGCATGCAGCCCTGATACAGGGAAGCATACTGCAATAGCAAATAGAAGAAGGGAAGAAATACCTTCATCATCTTGCCTTAAAATTAAGCACCCAGAAGAGAGGGTCACTTCTGTTTCTACAGCAGCAAGTGGCCACATAACTCTGGTACAGTCTAGCAAAGCTTTTTCAAGTGATTTTAACGTGCAGTTGCTCTGAGTATGGTAAGTACTCTTCCAGTCCTGTGGTATAACTGACTGTTACGGTGTGGTTTTGCCCCCAGGGCCCTCTGCCACCCCTTGTGCAGCTCCTCCTCCCCACAGGGCTCACAAGGCTCCGCGGCCCCAAGGAGCACCACAAGCCCCGGGACCAGCTGGGATGCAGGGAGGGCTGCGTGGCAGGGGACATTCAGCTGCAGGGCAGTCCCAAAACATGCTCCGTGCCCAGCAGAGGGATCAGCACCTGGCGAAAGGAATCCCCTTCCACCCGCTGCTGAGGGGTCAGGGCTAGGGGACACCGCCAGGGCAGCAGCAGGACTTACTGGCAGCCAGGACCAACTCTTTGTGGAGCTTGTACGTCATGACAGGTTCAGACAGGTTCCTGCAATGACCAGAGAGAAAACTGAGTTCTGCAAGGACAACACGACCTGCTCACAACTGATCTCAAAGCAAAAAGGTGGGCAAATCTGCTCACCTCCAGCCCACCAGTTCCCCATAGCATCTCCCCCTAGATGGCACTGCAGGCCGTGGCATTTCCACAACAGGCATATTTTTCATGAGAAGGAAAGAAAAAAGATCCATTCCCCTTCCCAAAGCCTTCGCTGCTTCGTCCCCCTTTCCAGCAGGCAGGTGTTACCCCCTGGCCGTGCTCTCAGCTTTCCGCCCGACCAAGCCCAAGCTCCTTTGCCCACCCTGAGCATGGGGGACCTGCAACGCTACCTGAGATAAAACTTCAGCGAGCTGGTAATCGTCTTGATGTCCCAGTCGCTGCTTTGGAGATCTACATCCCCTGGACATTTTGGATCTGGAGGAACAAAACGGCTTTAAAATGAGGCTCATTCTGAGGTTGTTAATAAAAGCACACCCTCAGGGAGGGTACCTATTCAGACAGACAAGGCTAGAGCAGCACATGAAGAACGCTGGTGATTCTCACAAGGGGGAAAAGCAGAACAACAGTACTGGCATCAGTATTTCGGAAAGGCTGTTACTCAGGATGAAGAGAGTGGTGCTGGGGCAAAGGAAGAAGCAGAAGGTAGCATTTTAACAGTTACCAAGGTTGCATTCTCTAGTTTGTTTTTCTCCCAGCGCAGTCAAAACTGGCAGAAACCATACATTCTAGCAGATCCAAGATAAGGCTTCTCATACCCCAAATAATCCAACCTTCCAGCTCCGTCCCCTCCCTCCCAGCAACTCCCCTGACGGCCGTTCTGGAAGCATCCCCTCTTGCTGCAGAGAGAGGAGGGGCATGGAGAAGGAAGCAAAGCTGGCTGGAATCGTGCTTCGCTCCTGCCTGCCCTCCCTGGCCAACCCATCGTCTCCGCAGTGCGATGAAGCGAAGGACACGGATGGAAGAGGGGGGTCAGCTGGACTGAGGCAACAAACTGCACAATTTATTTAAAAAAAGAAAGAGGACTGGGCACAGAAATCTACCTCCTTACTCAAGTTCAGGACGAAACTGTTCTGCGGCAGTTTTTTCTGCTCAGTGTTGTTGGACTTGGTGTTGTGAGCTTGTACGCAGTAGGGTAGCAAGTGGTCAACCAGAGTGATGAATATTAAATAAAACGAAAAGGCACTCCCAGCAGGGGTTCAGAAGGGAAAAACATGGAGCAGCTCGCAGGGAGGGTGAGAATCAAGAAGCAATAAAAACTTAGGCTAAGTAATTAGTCATCAGGCAAGCGTAACTGAATAGCTGAAGTGGCTCCGTGGGAATCGGGTACAGCTCCATGTCAGCACAAACCAGCCCATTTAATAAACAGCAACAATAGTAAGAGCAGTAACAGCCTTTGAATACTACAGTAACATCAGATGTCCGCACAGGGAGCTGGAGGAAGCTGGCCCATGCCCGAGGCATGCAGATAGCAACGTAAATGTACTTTTTGCTTTACCCTCCTCCAGCAGCCGGCCACAAGGGCTTGGCCGTGGGTGCATGAGGCCCTGGGGCCCGTGTGGCGGTGTGGCCACCTGCCCTCACCCACACGAGTGCAGGGACAGGAGTGATGGCTTCGGCCGGGTCCCCGTCTGGGAACGATGCTGCTGAGCCCTGTGCTGTTTCCCACCTCTTGCACAAGGACTACCCCATAACTAATGCGCTCATACGAAACGCAGGACTCGGTGCACGGAAAGGCTTGCCACAGCAGCACGTACACCGACTCGTCCGTGCGAAGAACAAGTCCCTCCCTGCAGCAGGTAGGCCTGCAGACATCCCGGAGGCATGGCAGGTACCTGCACCCGGCCTGCCGGAGCACAGCGTGCCTCAATGGTGGCGGTGAGGTGCGGGCGGACACGGTCCAGCCAAGGCCATCTCCTCCCGCACCTGGGAGCAAGCATCCCCCCGTGAAGTGGGTGGCTCAGGCAAAACAGCCCGCAGGAGGTGCCCGAACACAGGCTGAGCTCGGGGGCAGGCCGTCCCCGTGGGACACGCACCTGAGGCTCTGCCAGCTGGTGCCGGGGTCAGGCAGGCGTTGTGGATGCTGTGAGGAGATGGAAGCACTGGTTCTGTCACACTTCTGCCACCTCCAGTCCTCAGAAAGCCTGCACAACCGTCTGTCTGCTTAGGATGTTGCAAAAGCTCTCACTGGCTTAATCTGACCTTTATGAAGAATGATTTCAGTTCTGAGCAAAAACCCTAACCCGGGCAAATGGCCTCGCTGCTGAGGTACGGTACACGTCCCCACCACCATGGGGTGAGGGAAAGGGACCCCAAGTTTCCCCTCCTGGGCTGCTGCAGGGTTGGCACTGCTGGGACCTATGCAGACAAGCAGCTCCTGAGGCACGGCGCTGGCCGGGCATGTCCAGCAGCAGTGCTGTCTGAACACCAAGGTCCTCAGGACCACACTGCTAATTAACGCAGGTTAACCTTCCACTCTGTTCTCATCCCCACTGCCTAAATAAGGACTGGGGCATTGGCTTTGATAAAGAAAAGGGAGCCAGGACAGCCAGGGGGACCCCAAATGTTGCTGCTGCCTGGCTGTGGGGTGACACTGGCAAGCCTGCGCCACGTGGAGGCGCGGAGCAGGGGAGGCGAGGGCTCATCCCTGCTGGCCCTTGTCCCGCTCCTGGGGCCGCAGCGGAGCACGCCCCGGCACGTGATGCCAAAATGCCTGAGTATTTTTAGCACGGGGTGGGAGAAGGCTTGTCCCCACAGCTCTGGGGTCACTGCCTGCCTTCATCTCCCCACTGCTCCCGTAGCCTGAAATACAAGTTGAACCAGCAGCAGACGCGGTGGAAAGGGAGAGAGGACAGGGTGGGTTGCAGAAAAAAGGCTCAGAAAAGCAGGGAAGGGTGTGCCTCAGATTCACCTCGTTTTGAAAGCTGATCCTCTTCACCCTTACTCAAACAATATAAAAATATAACAATCTAACCGCACGGAATAATTAATTCTTACCAAAAAAGGCATTCAGCAACTTCTGCACCTGAATATTGCTGCCAACCGTTCGGTAGACGCCCTCTGTAGAGATCCCTAAGCACAACAGACCAGAGCGTTAGGCAGAGCCGTCCTGCTGCAGGGCTGTCCAAAAGCACCATCTGGCGGAGCGACGGCCTGCTGGGGAGCTGCACGGCTGCCCCGGCGCTCCCCGCATCCCACAGGGCACCCCTGCGCTGCCCAGCCCCGTGGGGACGGTCCCCCCGCTCTGCTCCTCTCCCAGCCCGTGGGACTGGGACGGGGCTGGCTGCGTCCCCGAGGGGATTGGACACGCCAGCACCGCCACCTTCCCGTGGCAGCACCGAGATTCAGATGTTTGGGAGCAATTCGTCCTGCTCGGACAGGCTGGAGGGTTGGTGAGAGACCACACTGGGAGGTGTAGACCCCTGCCCCGCGTCTGCCCTGACTTCTGCCTAATGGGCCTGAGCAATTCCTTGCTCCAGCTAAACCCTGCCTCTAACTCCAGCACAGAGAGCGCTTCCACAGCTGTTTGCCTGCAGCCTGCTGGTCAGCTTTCTGAGCCAAAGATGAGGAACTGGGGAATGAAAACACCACAAGGGTGAAAATTCAGTCCTACCTGGAACTTGGCATGACAATATTCCTAACAGCGCCTTATTTCTGCTCTTTTGACACAGGTTCTTTAGTCAATTAAGCAGGACTGCCTTTTAACTAACACCGCTACGCTGAGGAAAATGGAACACAATCTGGGGCGACGGGAACGAGGACACGCCAGGAGGGCAGCCACCCCCAGACGCCACCGCGGGCACCTTACCTTTCGTTTCTACTGCATTGATGCACTTCCGCACAAACTTGAAGCCGACCTCGTTCAACTCCACTGTTTCAAACAAGGGAAGCAGTGTTAGCTGCCGCAGCACCAAAACACCTGCGGAAAACTGCTGGGAAGGGGCCATGCGCAGCCACGCACAGCGCTCCGGCACCGCAGAGCCCGGGCACGCAGCCGGCCCCACGCGAGCCTCTGGCTGTTTGCTTCATCTGCATCACGTACGTGCCTCTACGAAAACACAGGCGTTCCTACATCTTGGTGAGGAATTATTAGTTTCATGTGCTCTCGAGTTTTTGTTGAATTTATTTTGAGCTGCAGCGTCTCCCCCTGCCCCCTTCCTGTCTTTAACAGAAGAAGTGTGAATCAGAGTCCTGCCACATGTGAATTTGTGTCTGATAGCGACTTGATTAATCATTTCCAGAGCACTGCGAAGTCTGCAGTTGCATCTCTTCCACATCAAAGGATCATGTAATTTCTACTTATCTACGTGATTAAATTAAAAAGCAACAAAATAAATAAATAAAACCCCCACAGCTCTACCTGCTGCCTGAGAAAAGAGCACACAGGTTTTTGTTCCAGCTGATTAATCACAGACATTGTTTATGCCTATCTTACAGGCAGCATGAAGGAGGCAAAGTTACAATTTTTTTTATAGATGTATTTCAACTTTACTACTTCTGCTAATTTTTCCAGGACATCTGGAAGGATTGTCCAAGCTGTACTGTGAAACACCTTTCTGTTCAGCGCAAACATTTATACCAAACCTCTCCCAGATGACTGTGCTAAATACGGACTGCTGCAGACACGAAGCGGGAGAGAGCTCTCTGTTTTCTTTAATTCACAGGCGAGGCTAAGAGACAGACTTAGATGTATTTGTGTAATCCAGCTGACCGGGAAAAGCCTTCTAGAATATGGAATTTCAGTTGAAAACTCCGCATTCAAATTTTTATAGTCCAAAAATCCATACCACTTTAGCTGGGTTTCAAACTAAATTTTGGCTGAAAATATTGACTTTGGGTTAGCATCTGGAAATGAAAGTAAAACATTCCTTACATTTAGACTTAAATATAATTATTTTTTTTCTTCCATGTTAATACACAGTGAGATTTATTTAAAATCTCCTGTAGAAAACCCAATACTTGGTGCAAGTTTGCTCGCATGCTTTAAAGAAAACGTTTCCCTGGAAGAAACGGACACATTTGTACCACATCTGCACCCAGCCACACCGCCTGTGTGGTGGGAGCTCCAGGAACCGATCCCAAGCTGCCTCTGCCTGCTGGAACGTTTGTTATGTGAAACACCCTCAACACTCTCACTGACCTTCTCTATTATTTTGGGGTGTAGAGATGCAAACTGGACTCTGCGTCCCCCTGGCTCTCGCCATATAAAATCTGCACATTGCAATCAGTAACTTCTATCACTCTTATCTGGCCTTGGTACCAGACACCCTGATGGAACGGAAAGAAGTTACACTGCTGTCCTGGACATTACACAGCCAGTCTGCAAAATCAAAGACGAGTGTGTCTGCAGTGAAATGCACTGCCCGGCCTCAGGCCAGCCTCACATATCCGAGGAACAGAAACAGAAATGACTCACTTTCTTCCTGCTTCGTGATGGGACTGTGGTAGATCTGAAAAAAGGGGAGGGGGGTGGAGGAAGAAACAAAAAACATAATGCAACGTGACTTGGTACTTTTCAAAGGAAAATGCAGCACCCCATAAATCGTCCAAAGTCAATCACAAAGAGCAAGACAACGTCCCAAAGAAAGTAATTTTATAGTTAAGCAAGCTACCATTATCTATACAATAAACAAGCTGGCTGACTTCCTAAATTTCACTGGAGCAACTGTTTCTAGGAAAGGGGTCTCCCAAAAACTGAATAAGAACTTTCATTTGTCCTTTAGGTACCCTGTAAAAATGACAGCTGGACAGTCTGGCACTTTTTTTTTTATTATTTTTTTCCCTTTCTTTTTCTTCTTTATAAAAAAAAAATACTTGAAATGTCAAGACATTCCTTCTTCATCCCATACGAAGTGCCCTTTATTATTATTATTTTTTTTAATCAAGAATAAACAGTAGGTGCCATTCTTGATGGAAAATCAAGAATCTTTTATACGTAGTAACACATCACGGAAACTGAGCGAGCACCTGCCATCGCGTAAGTGAATGGCAGTCTGCTGTGAGCACACTGACCCTCCCCATCATTCCAAAGTGTTTTCTCTTTATACGACCAGGGGAAAAAAAGTGTTGTTGAAGGTGCCCATGTTCCATCTCTCTGCTCCCCTGTCTCCTCAGTGCAGTAACAGCCCTGAGCCACTCCATCCAGCAGCAGGTCAGCGAGTGCAGCCACTGCCAACCCTCTCACCGGGAGCGCTTAGGGGAAGGCTGCTCTCAAAAGGCGAGGGGAAACCAGGAAATGAGTTTTCCCACACTGCCCATCACGCTGTCTGTTTACAGGAAATTCTGTAAAATGTAGGAATCTGTGCTTTGCTCGCGTTAAGGGAAGGAAATAACAGCCACAGGAACACTGGCGAGCACTTGTGCAGGGTGGCTGCTCACACCGGGCTTTACAAACACTGCTCAGTGCAGGTACAAACAAAAAAATGCTGCCATGCAGACCTGAGGGGGAGTTTTAACTGAAATATCGATTCTTTCAAACTCTATAAGGCCACGAATTTTAGGAATTCTGGCAGTTGCAGATAAGTAGAAAAATGTACCAAAGCTTAAAGGGGGGAAAACCAGCACCCCCACTGCAAGCTGTGGAGAACAGATAGCATGAAATCCAATTACAGACGTGGAGTGGCTGAACCGATGCCCTCAGTTATGCGAAAGCAACAGCAGCCAAGCGATACCTGTAAAAACGAGCTTTCCATAGGTTGCTTTACGGATCTGCCTCAAGACCCACCAGCAGAGGACACTGCCTGACAGCAAATACACAGCTACGTAATGCTCCTCGACTACTTACTGGCTCTTTCCCATCCATGGCTTCCATCCACAGCCTTCGATTAGCTTCCGAGAGCGCTTGCAGCGTGATGGTCCCAGACCTATGCAGAGTTTGCCCGGGGGCAGGCAGGAAAATGAAGCAAAGGCATTTTTTAATAAACATAGAGATCGATTTCATCCATTTTCACAGGGCTTATGTTTCTGGAGGCCATTTTAATACTGAGCATCTCACCTCTCATTAGTTTCAATGTCGAAACAAAACCTTTTGTCTATGGAGTCAGTCTTTCTCCTTACACAGGACTTCAGTGTCAGATCTAAGGTGCTCTAGAAAAGAAAATTAAAGCCAAGATTAGAGGAAAGAAACGTGGGAGAGGATTTAAGGTTTCTCAGCCCCCTCAGTCTGCAGCCCATCGAGACACACGGCAGGGCCGCAGGCTCCCAGCAGGCGCCCCGCGCATCAGATGGCTCCGGGGACACGAGCACAGATGGTCCTTCCCACCACTCGACAAAGCTGCAGCTAAGACCGCGATCACAGCCTTTGTAAACCAGGCTGCCCCTCTGCACTAACAACATGTTCTAGATTTCACGGGATTTTCCTGCAGACAAGTGCTAAATATCTCAGTAACAAGCAATATGCTTCCGCAGGGCATAAACCTTCCTTAAAACAAGCCTCATGAGGGACTCACTTGTTCTCTGAGAGCAGGACCGTGCTTGTCTATTGTCTGACAGGGTTGGATCCTAATTTTTATTGGGATTAAGGAGGGCTATCAATTATCCACAGCATTCATGGCCCAAACAGCTTTACACAAAATACCTCATAAAAAAAAGAATGCTCACTGACCAAGCCTAGCGTGGACATGCTCTGATCAAAGGGCTGGGCCTTGGCCCTGTGCTTTAACGGCCCTTTTATTTACAGCAGAGGCAAACAGTAGGCAGTTTGTGACGTGTTCCTAAGACCTCCACGACCTTGCAGGGACTCTGAAGAGACACCCGGGGAACTTCACAAAGAACCAGACCTTTGTGGTGGACCAAGCCTGGGACGCGTTGTGCACCGCCACGGCCACGCTGCCGGAGCCCACGGGAGCTTTGGGCAAAGCGGATCGCGCAGCCCCAGGGCACCAAGCAGCACGGCGGCCTGCCCCAGGACCGTGTTGGGTTTATGCACGGTGCTGGTGACCTCCTGGCTGAGCTGTGCGTTTGCTGTTTTTCGTTTGTTTGTTTGTTTCAGAGCACTCTTTGTCATTGGGGCATTCGAAGTTGTGTGGCCAGCTGCGCCCTGAAGGTGCAAATTACCAGACTGCAAGAGTTTGGGAAGGTGCTGATCTAAATTTTTACGAGCCCCTACCTGCATTAAAAGGCTTTAATAAACATGTTTACGACACAGATGATGATCTCTTCAGTCAATAGTTTGGACATTTCTTTGCCCTCTGCCAAGGGCTTCCAAAAAACACATTTTGTTTTACTGCTGCACTGTGCAGAAGGCTGCCAAAGAACACAGACCATGAGATCAGAAACTGGAGCGCAGCACGCCTGACTCGCGGGTCCCCAGGGGATGCTGTTCCATGGCAGAGAGGTGGGCGGGTGGACTCAGCTGGACTCCGTTTGCTATGCTCTGAGCCATGGTCTCATCCAAGTCTGCATCCTGCCCCTTCCCTAGCACACGGAGGACCCGCAGGGACGCCCAGACAGACGTTGGTAAAAAACAAAGTATTTTGTATCCGGCCCCCCAGTCACCCTTCCTACAACGGGGGGCTGCTCTACTCTGGACGTGGTTTCAGAAAGCGACAGAATAGATCAACCGAAGGAAAACTTGGCGACCAAGTCTGCAGATATCCCTCCAGGAAACTAACTCACTTGCTTAGCTCCAGGCTTCTGGTCCATGGGGGTCATCCTTAAGGTCTTTGCCTCCTTTTCGTACTGGCAGTAATACTTCACCCAGGAGATGCCCAGCGCCCCTGCAGAAACACACGGGAAGCAGGAGTCAGCAGCAGCACACGAGTTTGACCATCAGCCTGCTAGCACCTCCCGCAGGTTTGTGCTTCCCTGGGGAAGGGACAGCACGTCCCGTGCGGGGTCCCAGCCCCAGGAGGGGCAGGAGCGAGTGGGAGCACCCCCAGGGGCACATGGGGACGCCTCCATCCCCATCAGCTCCATGCTGGGGGGAGCAGGACGGAGAAGGAGCGCGGGGCGGCTGCTGCCTCCAGTGCTCTCCGGAAAGCTGCTGGTGAAAGGACGTTTGTGGGGCTCTGGTTGCAAGCCAGACTGGTGTGGCCAAGTCCAGCCAAGACCTACACTAGCAGGATCCTACGTGTCTCAAATGCTTGCTTCACATGGAGACCTCTATTTTTGCCTGTCAACAAAAAGCTGGCAGTAAAGACAACGGCACCTTTAAAGCACTTTAAAGTTCCTATTTCCTTCACATGAGGATTTGCTGCCACTTTTCTTTGTTGTCTTACCTGAACCCCATTATATAAATTCTTGAATTGATACATTTTCTGCAATTTCACTTTTAACTTGAAGTTTTTCTTTTCATACTCCACTTGCAAGGGAAAAATAAATAAAGGCAGCAAATACTCATTGGCATGCAGGAATGTGCAAAATTTGTTTGTGGTCTAAAATGACTATGTATGTGTTCTCTTGAACACAGGATAAACACACGTATAAATACATCTGTATATATAACCCCAAAAAATAACTGCTTACAAAATAAGTTATCTGTAGGCTCCGAGGCCACAGCTCTGTATGCAGGCTTTTGTCCCTCGAGTGCTTGTGCTTGCACGACCAACAAATATTTGTAAGAGACTGAATTTGACTGAGTTCAGCACGGAATCGCAACTTTTGCTGCCAGCAGGTGAGCCTTCAGCACTGGTTAACACTTCAGCTCTGCTCACAGGCACTCAGAGACGTTGCCTGTCTGAGCAACAATGTGAAAGGCACGCAGTACAGAAGATGGCATCTTTCTAATGCACAAACCGATTTAGTTGGACAAGCTCAAATACCAGCGTTCTCCCAGTCCCTCCTCTTTGCCTGGAGCTGGGAGGGAGGACATCTGGAGAGAAGGTGGGACTGAACGCCCACAGCTGTCTGTGAAACCAGCACCAGGAGTGCTGACTTGCTGCACGGGCATGCATTTCACCTGAAGTGAGCTGGTACAGGAAAACAAATAGGAAAAATTCAGCATCCAGCACATCATCCCGAAGGGAACTCCCAGCATGGGAAGAAGCGAGAAGTGCAGTACAAATACCAGTCCTATAACCACTCAGGAACTGCACATGCTGATGTGGGCTAAAAATGACCCTCTTATCAGGAGAAGGAAGCTGGGCAGAACATTCATTCTCATAGAAGGCAGCCAAGGTGCAATCTGCCAGAGCTCCAGTCTCTCCAGCTAGAATGAAGTAATACATCTCATCTAATTCACGCACAGGACAATTAGCTCCTTGCTTACATGGCTGGCGTAACCTGGAGAAAGCTTTGTGCTACCACTGAGAAAGCTGCCAGCTGCACTGCCATTAACGCTGCCACAAGGTCCTGAGCCACCGCTGGGCACTGGGAGATACTGGGCTGGTGGCACCTGTGTGACAGCCACAGCCATCCCGTGGCCAGTGCTGCCCAAACACAACGGGCTGGGAGCTGAGCACAGCCCCGGCAGCAGGGCTC
Organism: Oxyura jamaicensis; assembly: GCF_011077185.1. NCBI lineage: Eukaryota > Metazoa > Chordata > Aves > Anseriformes > Anatidae > Oxyura > Oxyura jamaicensis. The sequence goes on from NC_048896.1 coordinate 642,690, forward strand.
CAAGCCACGCCGCCCAGGCTGACGCACTCTGTAACAGGTTCAGTGCAAATAAAAAGCATTACATTTCTCCTGAGTGTACAGATAGCCCTCGATGGTCGGCTGCCCAGGTAGCTTGCAGGTTAGGGGGGCTTCCTTCATCCTTTTCTTGAGGTCCTCCAGCTCCTCCCGTGTGCTGGAAAAGTGATTCCTTGTCTGTTGGGGGAAAATAAAAAGAGGTACATCTGAACAAGAGCAGAGAGCAAGCCTCAGGTGTTAATGATCAACATGTCAGCCTCAGACTTTAGGTGCCCTGGCAGAAATGCATCGGTCTCCAGTGCACAAAATGTGAAAACCACTCCACAAATTCAAATAAAAACTCAAACCAAAAAGCTAAGAAAGTGAAAGCCATACGAACACCGGGCTTTTAAAGATGGTTGAAGAGACAAGGTTTAACACATCGAACATGGAAATGGTGATGAAGAGTCACGACTGGGAGGACACTTTAGTTCTTACAATAAAAGAACCTTAGCACTTTTTAAGGCTAGGTGGAAGAGAAGGAAGCACCTGAACTCCTCTTTGCACTATTACTTAGGTAACAGGTGCGTTCTCCTACAAAGCTGGGCCGTTTTTCCTCAAAAGATCATGCTACCCTGCTTGGCGTGAAATTGTGTTTAAAGAGTCGTGTCAGTGCAGGGTACAAACTCAAGGCGTTTTTACAAACACCCCTCACACCAATTAACGAGCCAGCAGTAAACTTGGCTTGGCATAGATTTATGGCTGTTGTTGCACTGGAATGAGAGCCAGCCATAAAGACTGAGGATAAAACGACCAGGATGCAGTGAGGATACCTTGTGAGTATGCCCTGTGAGTATATTCAGTCAGAGGAGGAGCTTACCAAAGCATTTACTAAGCTGACACCACAAACATGAAGGTTGCAGGCATTTTTAGAAGTCATGTACAACTTCAACCTCGTGAAACTGGAAGAAATTCTCGGGTTTACGCACAAGGTTAAATGACACAATTTTAATAGCTCCTTCTGGACAGAATCCGTGATTTCTGAAAAACACTGCAACAGCACCCGCAGACTCTTGTGTGCAGGAGAGAAGGAAAGGTGTGTGAACTAAGGAGGAAATAACTTTCTCTGCACCTCCCACAATGCAAACACGGACAGTCTATTTTGCATGGAAAAGCCTTTCTACTAGAGGAGTTTAAATACAAAGGAGAATAGAAGTCACATGTGAAAAAATATTTCAGCTGGGCAGGAACGTACATTCTGCAGGCTGAGCTGAAGCTGCTGTTTGTAAGGGAGGAAATCCTGCGTGAGCTCAACTGTCAGGTTGTTGTAAGTGAAGAGGCTGTGGAGAAAAGCCAGCACCTGCAAAGGAGAGAAAGGACACAGATTAAACTCCTTCTAAGTTTCTAATCAAGGAAAGATAAGCAGGAAGCAGGGTTTCAGAAATTATATATACATTCTTCCTACAGTTTTGGAATGCTGCGAGTCTTAAGGTGACTTACTGACCACAGCGTCTCTAATGCCCAGGCCTGCCTCCCACAGATACACCGTCTTGGTAAAACACAACCCGAAATGCAAGAGCTGCTGCAGAACCAGAAGCAGGCCTGCAGACAGCTTGTCCACGAGACCCGTGCGATCCCACGGGCAGCCGTGTCCGTGGCAGGGCAGAGCCCCCACGCGGGCAGGGTCCCTGCACACAGCCATGAGCTGGTACCGCCGCAGCCTGTGCTGTGACAGGTAAGCAGAGCAGACTTCTCTGGGGACAGCTAGTGCTCATCACAGGCAAGGTGTCCACGGCAATTCGTAGCGGGACCTCTAGCTTCCTGCAGTGTCTGGCTTGCTCCTCAGGATCGACTTACAGAGATGAGAAACCAGTCTGTGGCTTTGTGCTGCTCCAGCAAACAGCACTAAAGGTGCAGAGCAGCAGCAAGCCAAGTGTGCAGGTTAACTCCTGCTCCACCACCGGAATCCCCAGCACTGAATCCAGCCTGGTAGCTCATCCCTTCCTGCAACTGCCAGCAGGTCAGTATATCCGAGCATCAAACGGTAAGGGCTGAAAGAAAAGGAAGCTCCTACCGGTTCAACAATGCTGAATTTCTTGCTTTCTTGTACTTCCTGGATCTGGTACACATACTCAAGGGATGACTCAAAGAAATTGTGCCTCTCTTTGTCAACTTGAAGGTCAGCCTGAAGGAAAAAAGGGTTAGGTGAGAAAAAGAAAAAGAAAACAGTAACATCCAGCTTGATAGCATTTGACTCGCATTTGTCTCTCAGCCCAGAAACAGTCCTGTCCTCACTTACGGAAAAGCCTGCTAAATGTGTCCAGCCCAGGTTTTGCTCACTTTGCGCGGAACCAGAAGACTCAACCACTGGACATTGTTCTCAGGTCCACCCTTTTCTAGCTCCCTGCCCTTTACAGATCCAGAACCTCACAGCACTCTGCAGGGACGAAGCCCTCCTTAAGTGTATTTGTTATTCTAACATCCATCCTCCCTCCTGACTCCCGCTGTGAACTGAAACCAGCAATTCCAGAGCTGCATCACAAGGCAGGACAACGTGGCATGCTGCACTACCACACCTTACACAAATTTTGCCTTGCAGAGGTGTTTGGAACTTGATCTGGCAGATCTGATTTGATCTGACTGCTCTGGCGTGGGCCGGACCGGCTGGGGCTTTCCTTTCTTGCTGCAAATACGTGGCAGCAACAGCAGCTCGAATGGGCACCATCCCTCCTCTGCCTGCTGCCACTGCCACCACGGCCCGGCTGCCGCAGCTGCCCCTGCCAACACCAGGAGCTAGACAAGAAACTGGCACAAATAAAAGCTAGTTCGTTTTAACCAGGTGAGTTCACTGCCCTGTGCTCTGAGGGTGGCAATGCAGAAAGCCACTGCTGCGGCTCAGCACTGATCTGAAGTACCACGTCCACAGCCCTGCTCTCACCCATCTGAATAAGCTCTAGGTGGATTTATGCTTATGTTCAACTGGTTACTAAAAGAGATTATTTCCCCCCATATTTTAAAATCTAGAGCAGGTGGTGGTGTTGCTTCTGGACTCGACTCTGAGGAAAACTCCATGCACACCTCCTGTAACTGGGACTCCTTCTTCTTAGAAGACAAGTGCAAGTGGCGATCCAGCATGGAATAAAACTTCTCACCATCCTTCTCAAACTTCTTCTTCCTTTCCTGTAGATGCAAGAGTTGAAGCAGAACCGGTTACTGGCGTCTTTCAGATAAGAACATGCAACAATGCCAAAATCTGTTCTGCAATGCAGTATTCCCATGGAAAAATTCTGGGGGGCCCATTAGAACAGGAGGCCACTTTTCCTTCGCTCTGCTTTCACCAGGTAGTTCCTTACTGGATTTAGTTATGCCTCGAGAGTGGGCTCTGGCAATACCTCGTGGTACAGGCCCTCTAAATATTTTCTCCTGTCAGCACTGTAGCAGAAGCCCCACAGAAGAGGTACCATTCCCCTGCTCGATCTCTTCAATGTCCAGTAAACCTGAGATTCACTAACGCATCAAAACCCTATCGCCATTCCCTAAATGATGTTCACATAGCTCAGCATTAACTGGGTAAGTACTTTAGTGCCAAAAACATGACCCGGATAAGAAAAGATTTATTAGGAGTCTGGCAATTTTCTGTTTTTTAAGTTTTTATCACGTTTCCAAAATGTTTGAGAATGAAAGCAGAAGACTAGAGGGTGATACGTGGGAGGGAAGTCATCATCTCCTCAATAGCAGTGGCAGGAACAGAGAACAGAAACCTGCAGTCAAAGCTTACACAACTTGTCCTGTGTAGTGCCCAGCTTGCACACAGCCCAGCAGAGTGGTTCATCAAACGATAACCAATGGTAAGACGTCGCATCTTGGAGGTCTCCTACAGATGGTCTGGTTCTTATTGACCTCATTTACATCTCAAACATACCAAACTCAGGCAAACATGAAGTGTGGGCTGATTTGTTAAGAAAGACTCCGTGAAGGAATCCCTGTAACAGAACGGTTTGCTTACACTGACAGACCTGAAGGGGTTAATGTCTAGGGCAAGAACAAGAAGAGAAATTTGAGAATGAAACCCAGAGAAAAGCTGAGCTGAGGATGTGCCTGTTGGCTTCTGCCTTGCAGCGACTGTGAAACCACAGCGCACTGCAGCCACCAAGAATCAGCCATCAGCAGGAGCCAAGTTAACAAACACTCACGTGAGATGGTGAGCTATCTGTGACTGCTGAGGGGGTGACATTCCCAAAATAAAGGAATTCCAGCCAGCCAGCAGCCCGGTGCCAGGTCCAAGCAGAGGAGAACTAGTGTCTACGGGGTATGCACGGAATGCCCAACCCCTCTGGGCAGTTTTTGAAAGCTCAAGAAAGTGGAAAGCAGAGTTAGGACACCCCAGCCTACTGTGCAATTAATGATATCTTCCAGCAATTAATTCCCCAAAGCCCTGAAACGCTGTTTCCTTCAGCAAACACACACCAATACCACCAAGAAACAGACCAGACGGAGCCTGGCAAACTATTAAATATTAGGTACTTTGCTCACGAATTCAATAATGACTACAAAGTTTGAGGCTGTGGTTCTTAATTAAAGTTCTTTTTCTTTTTTTCAGTCAGTTCTCCTTCATGAAGTTTTGTTTCCCTGTTCCACTGGCATGGATTTTTCAGCCTAGCAGGATGTCATACGCCACGGGACGCGTGGGGGCTCCCGGCCTGGTGCTTTGGCTCATGGCTAGCTCATGGCTAGCCCACGCTCACAGTGGCGACTGTTGAATTCCCTCTGGAAGAAGCAGCGTTACTTCCACGTGGGCACAGACTTGAGGGTTGTTCACTGGAGCGTATGAAGCTTGTACATCGTGGTGGGCAGCACACAGTTCCCGATGCTATCCACCGTGGGTAGCATCTGTCAGAAAGGGGCAAAGGCACCCAAATCTAACAGCTAGGTCAGGTCCCCGCCAGGCAATGGCTCTCCGGCTTTGCTGGAAGCGCGCCTTGCCTCTAGCACTCAGGCTCGTGCTGGTGGACACCAGGTCCTTCGGAGCACCGTCGACAAAGGTCGGACGAGGTTACTGCTGCCGCCTTCCTGAGGAGAGGACTTCTCACCCCACAAGCTGTGTTTCTCTAACCCTGTGCACTGCTATTGCCAAGGACAAACACTACAAAATACAACAAAATACTACAAAATACTACAAAATACTACAAAATACTACAAAATGCAGTAACGCTTGCAGAGGCAACAACTCAAATATCCCTGCTTATTTTTAACTGCCCAGAGTACAGCAGGCATCTCGCAGTGACAAGACCCCTGAAGAGGATTGCGGGTATCTTCTGGTACCACCCTGTGCGTTTCAGGATACTGCAGCTCCATGTTAGCAAATCTAGGCCTCCGAATAAAGAGGTCCAGCCATGAAATCCAGAGAAGAGAGTCCTCCAAGGGTGAAACCTAACACAAGAAGTGCTGCAGTGAAGAGCTGATGCCAGGAAGAACTGTCAAAACAAAGTAACGCCCTCGTGACTAACACCGGCGATGAGTAAATCCAAATCCAGAGGCAGAGGAACAAAAGCGCTCGTGAAGTAGAAGTTACCCTTTCTGTAAAGTCACGCTTCTGAACGGCCTGCCAGTACGTGGCACGTTTAATGAAAACAGGAACCTCGGCTTATTTCGATTTTTGTATGCAGTCCCAACCCCCACGGTGTTTGTAGCACGTGCCACAGAAGCGCATCGAAGCAAAGCTGCCCCAGGAGCCCACCATGGGCAGAGCAGAGTTACAGGTCTGCAGCCTGCACCCCCCGCTGCCAGCACCCTGCACGTAGGGCAGGCGGCGATGCCAGGAGCGGGTTTACAACACCATGCCCGAGCAGCCACCCCGTGCATGTGGCCTGCCAAGGAGGGCTGGGGAGCAATGGAAGAGCTTTCCTGCAGCAGCGGCTCCGTCAGGAGGAGCCTCCTCCTCCGGCAGTGCCCACAGCAGGCGGGGAGCCCCGAGCTCATCCCGGGGCAGAGGGAGCAGGAGCCGCACGGGGCCGGGCTCACCCGCATGGAGAGCAGAGCAGTGCGCAACGGGCTTTGGGGCATGCGAATGGAGGCCTGCCAGTCAGTTTGCACTCCTGCTAATTAACATGTAACTGAAAAGCAGAAGGATGTACTACAGATCCCTCCTGATTTGCAAGCCAAGGTTTCTAAGAGCTTGTTGGCTGCTGAACAGAGCACGCCAAAAAAAAAAAAAAAAGGAACACAACAGAAAAAAACAACACCCAGGCTGGAGCACAATCTGGAACTACGAGCATAAATCAGTTCGCCATGAATATTCAGCAAAGGGCAGCATTGCCTTCCTGCTACGATTTGCTGGTGTTCAAGTCCAAGCAGCCACCCACCTTCTATTTGTTCTCCCAGATACCGAGGCGATCTCAGCCCAGCACAGCCAGCACACAACCAGCAGAGGAAGGTGCTCCGTGACAGCTTCGCTCTCCGAGCTGCAGCAGATGCTGGTGCAGCCCGAAGCGAGCAGCCGGAGCCGCTGCACCCAGCTGTCAGCTCCAGAGTGCTGAATGTGCGCCGGGCCCTGCCCTGCGTGGAAGAGGCCTGTGCCCCGTGCAGGGGGCTCGGTTCCAGCCTGAGCGAGAGATGGGAGACGGTGAGAGGGACAAACGGACCTGCCAAAACTCGCCTTTACCCAATTACTTGCTAATTGGGATCCTCGGAGGTTCCCCTCCTAGAAGAGGCACGGTGGGCAGCAGGCAAGGAGCCCAGCTCACACGGCTATTGGTCTTAAACCAAACCCAACGCACCCAAAGGAGCCACGCTGCCTGCCTGGAGCCCAGACCCCCGAAGGCGGCTGCAGGGACTCGGAGGGTGAAGGAGCGCAGCAGAAGGACGCGCGGGCTGCCGCTGGTGCTGGGCTCCCCCTTGCCCTGCAGAGCAAACCGAGACGCGGCTCTGAGCACAGCCCGCGAAACTCTGACTGACGAAGGCCTGCAAGCACTAAGTGCATCTGCTTTGGCTGCATCTCCTGCCCCGGTATGCTCCTCTTCTCTGATGGCAATAACCCCGCGGAAATCACAGCAGAGCTACTGGCTCCCCACACGGACACCCGGCAGCGAACACGGATGGCGATGTGCTCGTGAGCGCTAGATGAAGAAGAAGACAGCGAGTAATTTCAAACTGCAGATCGGTCTGGGGAAACCACGAGCCGTTGCTTGGCATCGCAGAGGAACTGAAGGCGCGGGACAGGCTGCGTGCCCGGCTTCCGCTGAAAGCACTCAGCTGGTAGAGGGCAGAGGAAAGAAACAAAAAAGAGAAGTGTGTTCATATTGCAAAAAGTACTTCTTGCCTGAGTTTTCAACTAGTTTTTGTGATGCCTCAGCAGTTAATATAAATATACATATATACGATTTCTACGTAAAATGCTGTTGAGGACCATAGGAAGAACACTTCTATACAAACGCCCCCGGTGTAACCTGGCCTTTTTGCCTTACCCACACCAGTCTTTCAGAGGCTCTTTAGATCTCACCTCCACTGATATGAAAGCAGATAGAAGCTGCTATCCTACCTTCATTTTAAAATTATCAATAAAATACTAATAACAGAATTAAGACGTTCCTGAAAGCACTTGGTATCTCGTGTCCCCGCACGAGGACGCCTGCGGCGCTGCCCCGGGCTCCGCTGCAGTCCTGGAGCTCGGGCAGCGGGCGATGCTCAGCCCTCCTGGGCTGCTGTGGCGCTGCCTCTGCTGCAACGCACGCGCAGGGCTGAAGCACAGGGCTGCAGGTCGAGGAGAACACGCGCCAAGTAACATCGTGCTCACTTTGGTGGCTTCAGGCCACAACCAAATACCTTCCTGCTTCACCTTCCCATTTGCAGCAAGCGCATCTCTCGATACAGCACACCTCTAGATAAGAGCTCCACCACCCCAGCTACCATGGCCACACATCGAACTCTTCTCATTTTCGAGCATCACTGCTTTGCCCGGCACACCTGTGGCTCAAAGAGCTCCTGCTGAAGAGAAATGGCCTGTGGCAGGATACAAAATCCACCAAGCTCCTAACTCGGGCTGAGCACGGAGTCTAGCATCCACGAATATGACCTGACGTGAAATGAAAAACACAAGCTGTCCCATGCTCCCTCTCCTTCAGCTGGAGCCTGCACCCCTCTGATACCATTCATGTCTTTTCATTCATCCTCCAATTGTTGGTTCATTTTGAGCAGAACAAGGTTCCAGGGCCCGGGCTGAGAACCGTGTCAGCTCAGGGCATCCTGGATGCTCCGTTTTTGTGATGTTTCTGTGCACAAACATTTACCACCAAGTCACAGAAGGAGCCACAGTCCCACGGCCTGCGGCCAGCAGAGGACGGCTGGGGAAGGAGGTCCTAGGGCGAGCCCGGAGAGCCGCCCCGCGTGGAGCTGAGCACAGCATCTGGCAGCAGAGACGCCGTTCAGCCCCGGAAAATGGGTTAATGCAGGCTCAGATGTCTTAGACCGTCTGGCTTCTCTCCACCCAGAGCCATCACAAAGACCCAATTCAAACACTCTTCCTATCTGGCTTCGGCATCTTGCACAGAGAACAGAAAACATCTCACAGAAGGCGACTCTGCCAAAATATGGGAAACGAACCAGAGGGCACAAGCTCCCCCGCCACATCTGCGGTGTGCACGGCGGCCTGCCCGGCCTCCTCGCGCTGCCTGACTCAGGAGGAGCTCGGGGCCCAGCAGCAGCAGAGGCGCAGCACCGACGGGGACGGAGCCGTGGACTGCTCCTCACCTGGCAGCCCTGCTTCACGCCTCCTGCTGCCTGGAGGCACGCCGCGAGCGGCGAAGGGCCACGGCTCCAACGGCGCCGGGACGAGCGCTGGCACTGGCACACCACCCCAGGCACCACGGGGAGGTGGCACAGCTCTCAGAGGACCGTGCGCCCCGAGGGCTGCCTCCAGAAGAAACAGCCCAAGAGGCATTTTAACACTCATCCTAACATTCGCAGGCTGTTGCCCTCTTGATTTAAGTGTTCCATAAACTAAAAGGGGAAGAAAAGCTTGACCTTGTCGCTGCGAATCCTTCCCCGTGACCCTTCTCCCAACGCTCGCTGGCTCTCCGTTAAGGCAGGGAGCAGCCAGGAGGGAGGCTTCCCAGCGCCGGCACGGCCGTGCCGTGGTTCCGCAGACGCCTGCAGGACCGCGGGCGGTGGGGCGAGGTGCCCGGCCGGCGAACACGAGGGGCAGGCTCCCGCTGCTGCCGTTTCTCAGGGGTGCGTCGTACAAACACTGTTGTGCAGGGGGATTTTGAAGGGCAGGATGGTGATCAAGTATCGTTTCTTAAATCCTGTATTTATAAAACGTCAAAGGCTCCAGATGGGCTGGGCAGAATCCAAGCCCCAAGTGTTCTCCAAAACATCTCCATTTCTGAGCTGGTTCAGAGCCAGCCCCATTTCGAGCTGCTGCCGAGTAACGTGGAACCTGGGCTTCTTGATAGCAGACCAGGGAAAAATAATCTTTTCTGCTCAACATGTGCAGACTTTGCTTTTCATAGTTTGTTTCTTTAAAAGTTTGATCCAGCTGAAAGACTCATTAGATGCTTTATTTAAATATTTCATAACAAAAGCCCTACGACTATAATCAAGCTCTGGTTGCTGGCCTCTGCTGCTCTCCCTCCCACCCCCGGCTCTAAGGCACATTTATCAGGGAAAGTGTTTTACTCTCTATAGCATTAAACGAACAAAGGGGAGAAAAGAGAAAGAAGCAGGGAGTATCTCTTGATCACTCTTTGAAACAAGCATTCCTCGCTTGGAACAGAGACAGGGCTGGTATTAGGCCAGAAGAGAACCCAAAGAATTCAGGAAAAGGTTTTGGAGCCTCTTATGATTGAAAAATCAGACCAAAAGTCACAGCGCAGGCACTCTCACTCCAGCAGATGAACACCAGCAGTAGGGAAGTTTCTGAAAGCACGAAGCCTGCATGTAGTACGATTTTAAAACAACAAAAGCCAGGAGGAAAAAGGAATAACACAGTAGTAGATAACAAATCCGTTTAAATTTAAAAGAAATAAATAAATCTTACCTTGGTGAACCCTATTTGCTCCTTCCGAAAATTTTCCAAGGGTTTGATGAGCAAATCACTAGCATTTTGTACCTAAAGCGCGGAGAAAAACACTTTAACTACAGGACGCAGATTCATTTTCTCCTAAACAGAGGCTGAACAGGACTGGGAGCCAAGAACTCCGAGAACTTTGTTAAACGTGTGTGAATACAAACTTCTCTGTACACAGGTGAAGTCCCTCAACCTCTGTATCCACTTGTTCCCATTTGCAATGCACAGAAAACCTGCATCACAGCACGAGAGGCTTTGGGGACCTCTGGCCATTACCTGAAGGGGTTTCCCCAGCCTGCCGTCTGTGCTTGCAGCGCTGCACGGGGAGCCAGACCTCCCCGCCCAAAGTGCCGTGTTACTCCCCCGAAATCCCCGGCACCAACCTGCCGGCCCCGGGGCCCTTCAGCACCCCGCAGTCCCATCTGCACGAGGCCAAGGCAGGCTTTGCTCCTGCCCCCACCAGCCGCAGCACGACCAGGCGGGGAAGCCCCCGGGGTCTGCGACCCGGTGCTCTGCAGAGACCCTGGCAGGACGAGCCCTTTGGAGGGGCCGGGCACCCTCCTCTTGGCAGAGGGCGGCAGCCGTATCTGCAGGGCGCGGAGAGCAGGGCGTTCGGGGCAGGCAGGCCGTGCGCGAGCACTAACTAGAAGCAGCCCCCAGGAGGCACAGCTGCTTGTTTATCTCTCAGAGGCATGGAACAGGACAGATAGATTCTCAAAATGCTCTGGAGACTTGTCAGCTCAGCTGGGTCCCAGCCTACAGCGAGCCGCCCTGCCCTGCCTGCTCTGCAGGGAAGGGACGGGGCGAAGGAAGAGGCATTGCTGCTGCTGCTCCTCCTGCCCCTCTGCTCAGGCCTGCACGAGCCCTGCTTTCCGTGACTGCATCCAAGGCTGCTGCATGACAGCTGCGGAAGAAGGGAAGCCTGCCTTGCCTCCCGTGCTGTACAGAAAGGAGGGGGGAAAAGAAAGGGACGTGACACCACGCTGGTGCAGACCTCTCAGGCAATTTAAAGCTGATGAACATAGTGAGAGCATGAAACCTTCTGAGGGGGCTAAGGAAAAGAGATTGGTCCTGCAAGAAGAGGGCAAAAAAATCAGTAAAGTCAGCCAACATCCCCAAAAGCATCCATGATCCCTGAAATGATCCCTTCCACCCACTTACCCGTTGCGAAAGAAGCCAGTGCCTGGGCTGTAATTAATAAAGAAATATCTGACTGCTTTCCTCTGGCCTCTCCCTGGTTTCCTCCTGTTGCCCCCTCTGCCTGTGCCCCGCGGAGCAGGACAGCAGCGTCCCACCCCTGCGGCGCGGGCCCAGCCTGGCGCGGGCTCTCCCTGCTGCACGAGGCAGGAGCGAGCAGGGCCAAGCAGCTGATTCCTGGCACGCTGTAAAGGCTCTCCACCGAGCCTAACCTTCGTGTTTTTCCTGGAATTGGGAGTGAAATGGAAAGCCAGCACTCGCTGCATATTGAGGAGTTTTGGAGGCGAGGAGGGCACGCCACCACAGGGGACGGCAGGGACAGACCGCCCCGCAGGATCTGCGTGCCGGGAAGGGCAGGGGCACGGAGGGACAGTGCCGCTCCCGTGGGGGGAAATGAAGATAGAAACTCTTGCTGCTTAATCTTTAAGGTTCAGTTTCATCACAAGAACAGCCTGTTACCAGCTATCGGATACCCTGCTCCACAGAGCAAAGCTGCTGCAGGCGGCGGCACCTCGAGCAAGCCCGGCGGTGCTGGGCTCAGCAGTGGAGCAGCTGCTCGGCACTGGTTGCTTGGGGCACCGGCGTGGGACAACCTCTCCCCTTACCCCCAGCACCTCCCCCTCTGCTGCTCAGGACTCGCAGCGATGGCACCACAGCTCAGACGTGGTGCAGACACCACGTCCCTGCTGCTGCCCGCTCCCACACGATGGGAAGCTCCGCACCGAGCCACGTGCTGTAGTTCAGCCACGATTTGGCATTGAAATGTTACAACCAGGCAGCGACGACCGGAGCGCAGCCGGGATGATCTTACCATCATCGATCTCTCAAGCTCTACCTCCTGGAGCAACTCTGCGAACTCCTTGAAGGACTCGGCTGCAAAGAGAAGAGAGCTTTGATCAGCAAGTGGCACCTTTGGGCAGAAACCAACAGGGTTAGCAGCTGTTGAAAAGGTTACAGGCATGGACAACTCTCCCCACAACGTTAAACAATAAAACAAAAAGAAGCTTAGGCATCAGCAGTTTTCCTGGAGTCCAACCGAAACAAAAATAACATGAAACCTTTCCTTTAGCAAACTGAAAACACGAGGCTCGTTCAGCCAGGTGGAAACAAAGAGACCAGGTAGGAGCAGCGCAGCGCCTGCCTGCAGGACAAAGGGCTGTCACGGAGCGGGCACCATCTGCCGTCACGGGGCAGGGCGCAGAAAGCAGCTCAATCTGCAGCAGGGCAGACCGAAGGTAGCCGTCAGGGGAAAACCTTTCCCACCATGTAGGCACGAACAGCACTGAAACGAGAAGTCCCGATTCTGCAGGAGGGCAGAGAAGAGGCAGGACCGACACCTACCTGTGCGTACGGCGCGGCTGCCCGCAGGCTGCCTGGGGACTCCTCCAACTGCATGAGCCTACCTGGGAACTATGCGGCAGCGAGCTCGCCGGCACAGGCCAGCGCTTGCTGGGAGGCGTTCCCACCGCTCCGCGGGTCCCCGCGGCTCCCGGGGCCGCAGCCTGCCCGCCCCACCGCCCTGCTGCCCGGGGCAGCTCCCACGGGATCTCGCTGCCCTGCGCTCCTGGCTGCCACACGGGTGGGTTTCCTTCGCAACATCTGCAGGAGTGCCCTTGGTTTGTATGCAGGTCAGGCATGCACGCACGACAAAGCACCCTGAGGGACCTGACTGACTCCTGAGCGATTTAAGGAACATCTGGGGATTAAGCAAAAGGCGGCTCCATGGAGTGCCTCGCACCAGGGCTCCTGAGAAGGGCAGCCCGGGAGCTCTGGGCAGGGGTAGCAGGCAAGGGAACAACCCGTGCACGCAGCGAGGCACGTACAGCAATAGCTGATGCCACAGATAAGGGGAGAGGATGCATTTTTGCCCTATCTGCAAACTGAGGGCCCCGCATCCACAGGCAGGACCTCAGGAAAGGACCTGTCTTCCTGCTAAAAGCATCCGGGACACGGCTGCACAGCGAGTGAGCGTGAACTTGGAGTGCTACGGGGCTCGCTCGGCAATTGCTGAGGCAGACACAGAACAGAAAAACCACAGCCTCGTGATACAGTCATTCAGCTGGCATCATCAAAACGTAACCTTTCTGATGAGTCAGGGATTTCTGAGCTCTTCTGAGTGAGAGCTTCAGAGCCCCGCACATCAACGTCCCAGCAGTCTACCATGCACTACCACAGGGCCGACAGGCTGACTTTCACCGTGGTTTCTCGGGACAGCTTGAAATCTGAAGTGGACACGCAGATGCCATGAGCTAAGTACAAGGGGCCTGAGCCCAGAAAGGAATTATCATAGGGAGAAAAAGAATCCAGACCTGAAATTACAGGGAGAAAAAAAAAGTTACGGTGCCTAAAATTTTCACTAGATGCGGTGTTCTTCCTCTGCAGGATGCACCCAGGCACACGTTTCCTGGCTGCAGCTGCGGAGCAGCCCTGAATTTGTCCTTGCACCACGGGCACGTAGGGCTGGAGCCCTGCTGCGAGACCCACGGCGGTGGCTGGTCTGTGCTCGCCGCGCAGGGAGCAGCGCGGTGCCGAGCAGCGAGGACGTGTGTGGAGCACGCGTCCCCGTGGGAAGGCGCTGCTTGCGACAGCGCCAACGGAGCGTCTGTGTCCTGACTCGCACTTGCAGCCTTCAAAGCCACTACCTTAGGTGCACGAGTGTCAGCTCGCTGTCTGCCTGCCTAACGAGATAAAAGCACACCATTAGCTACATTTACAGATCAAACGCGTTCCCTGAAGTACGGCAAGAAGAGCTGTCAATGTTTTGCTTCGTTCCCATATCCTGTGCCTCAAATCAGCTCCTACGCTCACGCACATCCTTATGCCTCAGAAGCCCTGTAAGAGCTGGAAGTGCTACGGAGATGTCAACACCCGGCTCCTGTTTGGGGACTACGAGAGCCTCGCAACGCCCTGAGCTCAGCCCCGCGCAGACACTCCAGATTGGCTGTAGGAGGAGGAACACAACACAGACTTTTCGTACTGGATAATCTGGGTCCTCCTCTCAGGAAAGCAAAACAAACACAACCCAGCAAAAACAGAAATATGGAAAAAGCGCTCGTTTTGCCCCAGAGTATTTTATATGTGCTGTGAGCCGTTCTTGCCTTCCTCCGCCCTCTGTCCCCTTGCACCCTGTCATCCCCTTGCACCCTGTCTGCGTTTCCAGCTGCCTTCCTCACTGCCACCAGCCGGGGGGCACTGGGGCAGGAAGGCGCCCGCCCGCCCCGGGGCAGGGAAGGAGCAGTGCGTGTTGGAGCTCCGTGCCTGCCAGCAGCAGAGGCGATGCGATGCTCCTCTCCTCGGCTGGCTGCTGCCTTCAGATCCCTCCATGCCCAGAAGGTAGCTTATAATGCAACGTCTTCCCCTCCATTATCCAGATGTATTTGGAAATTCAGCACCTCTATTTCCATTAGATTTGGAGGCTGACTCATTTCCAGCAGGCTTCACCTAGCTACTTTCCATAGAGGAAATCGGATTTTGAAGGGCAAGCCACAATCTGCTTTAAATAAAACAACCAAGAGAACAGGCTTTACTTCCTTCCCTTTTAAGTGACGGCTGAGACCTGACATCAGCACTGTCAGCTTGGAGCCGCTGTTCACACAACAGCCTGACAAAAGCTGTGGCTATGTTATAAACGCCTCGTGTCCCGGGCACTCCGTGGCCCACCGCCCGTGCCCCCGGTGCCCCGGTGCCCAGCAGCAGGGCCGGACCCCCAGCGGCTGCAGCGCTTCCTGACGTCCCCCAGCAGCAGGGGGTGCCCGCCCCGCTCCTCCAGCCATCCTGCAGTGAGAGCTAATCCGACAGCAGGATTAACTTGAAAACCCTGGGTTTAGGGTGTTCAGGGCATTTGCTTCAGCTCCCCGGGAGCAGCTGGCAGCTTTGTAAGCGACACAATGTGCACCGGGCTGGCAGGGTGGGAAAACAGGCTGAGGATTGCTAATCCCAAAGCAGCTGTGTGGGGAGCAGTGAGGCACACGTGCCACAGGCCTCCTTCCATGCAGAGACTGGGAACTATTTTCCATATCATGACACATCCAGCAGTATGTTTTTCCCGGCAGTCCAAAGCCCGGTGCCTTTTCCAGGACAGCACGGGGCTGCTTTGTGTTTGCAAGATGCCTGCAGCAGAGCACACGCAGCGTTAGGAGCAGCGCCCATCTGGCTCAGGACACGAGGCCAAACGCCCCGAGCTGCTGCAGTCCGGCCCTGCCGAGGCACGCGGGGACATGGGCTTAGCTGCAGGGCCCACCCAGGGGACAGGGACGGGGACAGCGAGCGGCTCCCTGCCGCGCTGCGCATCCTCCGGGTGCTGGGCAGGCAGAGGAGGGCTGGAGCCACAGAGAACCACCACAAATTATCTGCGGAATCAGGCATGTGTAACTCAACCCACCAAAGTGCGGCTTTGTAATACATGCTACCGAATAGCTCTGCTTTTTCTCTTTTTAAACTGCAAGCAACGTGACAGACACGCCGTGCATTAACTGCCATCTGAGGAACCTGGCTCCACATTCTGTGTAGTCACCACTGATGCCAGCAAATTCCTAAAGAAGGAGAGGTTTTCTCAGTAAGGAAAAGTTTGCATCCAAAAGAAGAAAACTTACCAATATTAATCTCGTCATCTGTTAGGGTGTCTCCAATAAAGTCAAACTGAAAGGACTGCAAAGTCTGGGAGAATTTCTGCACTGCCGATGAGTAACCTGGAAAGGGACAGAACAAAAAGAGTGTGTCTTTTGCAGCAGTTACACGGAAGTCTTAAGAAATGTAGCCTGAATGTAAAAAACCTACAGAGAGGCAGTTAAAAAAATCCGGTCATCGTGATCTTAAAGCACTTCAGAAAATATTGCAGTGTTAATAACCAACAGAAGCGGCAGGGAGCGTTGGTGTTTGGAGTGTGTCAGCGCTGCCGAAGATGCTCCGTAGGGGCCTGGAAGCAGCCAGCCGTACGAGCTGCCCGACAGCCACCTCCCCTGCAGGACTGCAGGCAGCTCCGGCGCAGCTCGCCGCCGCCTCGGGAGCAAACCGAGCACCATCAGCGACTCGTCTGAGCGCGGATGCTGTCAGACAGCTAATTAGTGTTCTAAGCAACCCTTTCAATTAGAAAGGAGCTAAGTCTGTAGAGTCAGAAAATAACTGGGGGGGAAAAAGCGGGGTTCAGAGAAGTGCTCCTCTTCAGGGGAGGCAGACCCGAACAAAGAGGCCCGAGGAGAAGACAGCGGACAGCTGACGGCAGTAAGCTCACGCTGTGCTCTGCCGAGCGACTGCAGGCAGCCCTCGGACCTGTGTCCGTCCCTCTGCTGAGGACGCTTGCAATCTTGAAGCACAGACACTTCCTGATGGCGGCTGGTAGCTCAGCCCAAATTATTTTTGGACTTTCCAGAGAAGTTCCTAGCCAAAGGGATCCTTTGTGTCTTTGCATCCTGTGTGGCTGCTTCGTAACTTGGTCAGTGGGTTCTTTGTTGTAAATTGGTCTGATTACATTGGCTGAGGAGCTTCCACAGGGACGGGGCAGCAATAACACAGAGCAGGCCCACAGGGCACAACCACCTACCCCGGGCCAGCTGCGGAAGCCACAGGCACCGTCTCACCACGGCAAGCACCGAGCCCCTCTGCTGCTGGCGGAGCACGGCCCCAGCCCGGGGGGGCAGGCAGCAGAGGGGCACGGGGAGAGCACCGTGAGAGCACCACGGTCTGACCTGAGGCAGCCTGGTGGCGCGTGGGGAGGCAGAGCTTCCGCACGGGGCCACGGCTGCCTTGGGCCCCTGGCCTTCATGCCGTAAAACAGGCAAGAGAGCAAAGCCTGAGAAGGGACGTGCTCTGTAACAGCCCTTGTAGGCTTTTACGGAATTAGAAAATGAAGTAAAAAGTGCGTGGCGGCATCAGGTCAATTACAGCTTACCACACGGCTACAACCGGTTGTAGGGGGGTAGTTTAACACCTGAGATACAAACAGAACGAGGCTGAACCTGCCTGACCTACAGCGAGCAGGATGCAGACAATAAAGCAAAGGAATAATTTTAGACTTTTGTTTACAATGCTGCTTCCCCTAATTTTGGACAGCAACTACAGGCACAGTCCCAGCCCGAATTCCTCTGAGGAGGTGCACCGGGGTCTAAGATTTCTGAAATTCAGGAAGTCGAAAATGTGAAGATGCGAAGGAACAGATGCTAGCGTGCAGCTAGATCACGGAGCATCCTCCTGTGCTAACGGGCCGCAGGTCCCCCCTTGCCACAGCCGCTGCTCCTGACCGAAGCCATGAGGCGGGGGAACGAAGCAGTTGCTGCTTTCTGCTGCCTGAGCGAGCGCCCTGGGGGACGCAAAACACAGCCCAGCGAGCCCCTCCTGGAGAGGGAGGGCAGATTCACCGGTTCTGGAGCTGGGCTAACTCCCGTGAAGCAGACGGGATTTTACCTCACCCCGCTGCTCCCGAGCCCAGCGCAGCCAACCTGAGAAGAAAGGGCGGCTTCATCCAGCCCGGCCCCAAGCCCCGGGAGGAGCGGAGCCTAGAAGTGCACAGAATCCCCTCTTTCCCGTCAAAAGCCTTGTTCAGCAGTTTCCTCCCAAGGGTCAAAACTTTGCCCTTGAATGGGCAGATTCAAGCCTGAATGTAGCTATTTAGCAACCAGCTGCTAAGAGAGCCTGAGAGCGCGCGCGTAAATGGGTGAACTCTCGCACAGAATGATGTCATTAATTTGATGGAAAACCTCAGCAAATAATTCACTTTCAGTCCCTGCAGCATTCACTGTATTCACACACTTGAGGCCGAGCCCGGAGGCTCCTATTCACTTCTTACTCAGGCAAATCTTTGTTCTTCCCCTGCAAACTGTCTTCTGCGCTGGAAGCTTTTAATTGCCTCCTGCCCAGCCTCTCCTCACTCCCCACACCTTGCCCGAGTTCATTAGTGGCTGGATTCCAAACGGCCCCATTTACGTGCCAGGCAGGTCCGTGAGCACAAGGCGTGCCCCGGCGCTCCCCGGTGCGGGCTCAGCACCCCGGGGCCGGCCCGGCACAGCCCCGCGCCCCCCGGGAGCCTGGCGGGCGGCCGCACACGCAGGTCGCGCTCCTGGCAGCCCGGCCCAGGCTGAGGGACGCACACAGCGCTTTTCCGTGGTGTGCGTCAGCACAGCATCTAGGCCCGCTATCGGAGAAATTGTCCTTGGCTAGATGTCCTTTTTTCTCTTTTTTTAATAGAAACTGGATAGGGCAATAGCAGGAAAGCCAAAGGCAATATATTTTTCACCAGAAAAAAAAGAAAAAGAAACAGTAGAACTGATTTAAGTTACATTTTCCTTTCAAAAAGTTGTCTGGCCTGAAACGTTATTTGCCAAGTTTCTGGCTGAAGCAAATCCAGGTGGACACGCTATAAACCACATCTCACATGAGCTTAGCGGCAAAAAACGACTCGAGCCCCTTGCTGAGTCTGGCACCGCTCGGTTCCAGGAGAAGGAACGTGCTGGGGTGAGCGCACCAGGGCACGGCGCTGCTCCAGCACCAGCCTCTCCCCGAGCCGGGGCGAGTCGGCATCGCCCGAGCCGTGCCCTGGGGATCACAGCAGCTCGGCCGGCTCCGGTCTCTCCAGGACCTCCACCCTGACCCCGAGGTGCAGCCGGTGCCCACAGCCCGGCTCCCCAGGAGCTCGTCACAGCCCCTGAAAATCCGACAGAAATCCCTGCCCAGCAGGCCGGACGCCGGGGCTGTCTCTTGCAGCAGGAAGGGCAGCAGCTTGGCTTTGCCCCTCAGACCCAAACGCAGCGAGGTCACTCCTTCTGCTGATGTTCAGTGCTGAGTGAGACCTCGGCCGAGCGTCAGCACGAGGCCGGGCCCGGCCTTCCTCCTGCAGGCAGTGAACCAGGGTCCCTGGCGCCGCGCGGCCGCTCATGTGCTGGAGCCCCCCGAGGCAGGGCCTGACCCCCCAGCAGCCGGGGCGCTCAGACCCAGCCTTCGGCACCCTTCAGCTGTGGCCCCGCGACAGCAAGGAGGTGTCAACGACAGAGCGCCGCGCCTCAGGAACCAGCGGCCAGCTCAGCCCAGGTTTCTGTTCCTCTTCCCTTTCTTTCTTTGGGATCTAGGGATAGCGGTACGTCCTCAGAGAGCATCATTTATTCTCTGTAATCAAACAGCCTCAGGAATTGTCCACGCCTACAGAAAACTTCCCAAACTGAACACAGCCACGTCACGGCCCCAGCCACTCAGGATCCACGTGGCGAAAGAACGAGGCGCGACGACGGATGTTGCTGCATGCCCTGCACTGTCCTGCCGTCCCAGGACAGCCGCAGCCTTGGGAAGGCTCTGCACAGGCAGCGAATGTCACCACGGTCCTGGGGACGCTGCTTAGAGAGGGGCCAGGACAGAGGGTGCAAGAAGATGAGGGGCTGCCCCTGTGGGGACAGCCGTGGTGGCACCGTGAGCTCAGCGCGGTCAGGGGAGGGAGGCAAGTGGCATCCAGAACTGGAAGACAAATTCTTTATAGGGGAACAATTATTCAAGATTTAGGGTTAGGAAAGAACTGAACTAGTTGGAAAGAGAAGCGGTGCTGTTAGCGTCTGGCATGGCTCTGAGATCGTTTAATGGAAACCAGACTCCTACCGACCCACGTTACTCGTCGCTGTACACGTACGGAGCCTTGGCTGAACACCGATTTCTGACAAACCCTATACATACACACAAAGACAGCGCTGGGTACTCTTACGGTGTTGTGAGTGTTATTGTTCTGATGGAGATGCTTATTGGCAGATGGAAATAGGGATGGCTTTGGCATCCTCCCCTGCTGCAGAAGCGCCTGCTGGCATCCCGAGCGCAGCATGAACAGAGGACGCTCACGCACGAAGGGCTGGGCCCCTGCGGGACTTGCAGCACGAGCCTGTACCCGTGGATCACACGAGGGCCCCCAGGCAGAGCATCTGTATTTTCCCCTCATTTAGCAGAAACTTGGAGACTTTCCCCCTCCGATGCAAACACACAGTGGCCAAACGCACGGCCCCTGCCCACTCCCTGCTTTTCACGCCCAAAGCCCGGCGGCACGGAGGTGGTGCGGGCTGGGGGGAGGCGGCCCCACGGCCCCCAGGGCCCCTGCAGCACGAGGAGAGCCTGACAGCCACGGGGGGATGATGCTCCTTCTGCAAGCCAGGAATGCCACTCAGAAAGCAGGCAGTCTCATTCCTGCCCAGCAGCAGGAACATTTGATGGCTTCACGTCAGTTTTGAGGACCCTGCCTGCTTGGTACAGCTTGTTTCCATGGAAACTCACCAAAATGAATTCAATCAAAAACCCATTAGGACTCTCTTCCTTGCAGTGTTCAGTAAATGATGCCAGCTTTAGCAATCTGTGGTAACAATAATTTACTCTTCTAGTAACAATGAAGTCCGATCCTTCCACACAGGGCAGCGGTAACCAAATGGCACCTGGCAAGAGGGAGAGAACAAGCGCCAGGCACAGCCCCGACACGCTTACAAGCTACAGGCACAGATTGCCATTACACGAGCGCATACATAACGTCACCTCTGTAGACTGCAGCTACTCGAGGATGCCCGCGCCCTGCTCAGCAAGGAACAAATGGGGTTTCTCATGTCAAACTTCTGCAGGATTACAATGGTCACCTGCTGCCGAGCGAAAGGCATCCCCGAGCACATAAAAATAGAAAAGCCACAGCCAGCCCGCTGGGGACAGCTAGAGACCACCAGCACCTCTGTGCACGAGACAAAGAGGGCTGTGCCTGGCCTGCCTCATTTAATGCCCCAGAGACACAACGTGACCTTGGGTGTAACAGACACAGAGAAAGCAGTGTGACTTCTAGAAATAAACACTGAAAAAAAAACATAAACACCCGACTGCACAGAAGAGAAGTTGCAGAGCACGCGCTCCAAATCTGCTGGGAGCAGGCCGCCAGTACCTCGCGGAGGCGTGCTGATGCCCAAGCATCCCCGTGCCGAACCCTTCATTTCGTCCCCTTCGTTTCACTTCCAGCATTCGGTAAACCAGCACCACCTTTATGTCACCCCAGGAAAAAGCTATTGGATTACTGCTCCTGTTCCAGAGGGGCTCCGTGGCTGAAGCAGACAGGGTTCAGCAGCTCCTTTGCTAACCTGAGTCGGACACTGCTCCACACTCATCTGCAGCAATCATCCAGTGTCACTTCTAGAGCAAACAGTTCTTCCCTTAACTTGACTCCGACAGGGGGAAACGCCGTGAGACAAAAGCATAAATGCCTGGAAAGAATACCTGAAAACAAGCTATTTATACACTTCTGGGTCCTTTTGGGTGGACAGACTGCAGCGTGTAAAGCTCCTGCAAGGTGGGGGCGGACACCCACGGTCACCCCTGCAGGAGCTCGGGGTGACAGCCCATCCCGGCTGATGTGGCCGCAGGGACACCTCGGCCCGCGGCCAGCAGCCAGGCGCCAGCCCATGCGATCAGCCCTCGCGGCTGCCTACCACCGCCTGAAGCCTACCTACGTGCTGAAAGAAGGAAAACCCCACGCGACTTTTGAGCTCTGGCAATGCAAACAAACACCAAATGCGTAAGGCGCTCCCTTTTTGTATTTTGCTTTCCTCTTGTCCAGATTGAAAACAAACAGCAAAACCAAATGCTTTGTTCTTTAAAAAAATAGAAAATCTGAACTCTGGAAATCCATTTTTTCATGGAAATGTTACAAAACCCTGATGTACAGCAGCCGAGGATGCATGCACCTACATTCCTTCTCAAGCCTGGTCACTTCAGAACTTTTTCTAGTTCGTCGTGGAGAGTTGTGCAACGGGATACGCAGAACATGAGACATACCATTTTTTCTCCAGCATGAGAAAGGGAGGGTTGTAATCCCTGAGGGGAAAAGAATGTGTCCATTGTTAGCAACTCCCACTGAATAATTTTACAGGGAGTTGTATAAAGAGAGTTCATCCATGTTACCATCCAAGAGATGAGGTTTTGCATACGTGTACCGACCCCACCGTGTTCAGAGGATTCTCTGCACTGGCAGGGAAGCTTTACCAGCCGACATACAAAGCGTTTGGCCAGGGGGCCAGATTCCGCTCCGAGCTGTTGTACTTACACGGGGTGGACAAAATCCACAAAGTCCCCAAACGTTGTCCCACCAAAATACCTCAACTCTGAAATCAACGGAGCTACCCTGGCTGCACGCAGATGTGTCATTAAGAAAGTGAGTAATAAGGCCTGACTCACAGAGCAGCCCGGAACAGCACTCTACAGCTGCCCGAACACAAAAACATGTTGATTTTTTCAGATGAGAAAAAAAAATCTTCCGGCGAGCCTTGTGGGTAGTCCCAAATCCACACAAGCAACTTGCTAGAAAATAGCACCCCAGCTGTTCCGTACCCGAGGTGCTCACCACCGGGTAATTACAGCAGGGCCGTTACGCAGCAGGCAGTGCTCGGCATTAACCCGTGGCAAGTTGTCTGCAAATGCCTCGAAGGCTTTCTGGCCACTGTGGAGATTCAGAAATACCGGCACGTTTTACAAAGGTCATTTTTCACATTTTTCACACTGACTTGGGCTTTCCATTTGCCAGAAATAAATGGCTAGCCCCAACTTCCAAAAATAACTTGCTACGTTTAGCTGTGCTTTACGTTTCTCTTGCAGAGGATCTTACCCAACGCCTGATGCTTTTGTTATGCATTTATCATGTATCTTTTTAATCGGTGCGTTACTGACTGTGTCTCTTACGAACTGCCTTTTCACTACCGTGGTTGATCCAGCGCAGACTCCAGGGCACAGAGCAGGGCTGCAGCTCAGGTGCAAGCACATTTTTCAGTAACCGTACCTTCCTACTCGGACGTCCCTCTTCTTACCTTCTGTAGAGCCTTTTGCGCTACAAGCTGTGATTTGCCTCGCGTATCATTAACTAAACGTACAGATCACCCTCCTACCTGTGCCACCCTGGTGTGCCTCCTATTCACGGCGTAATTTCTCGTTCCCATAAATTCTCCTCCTTGCCCTAAGTGCACAAACTTGCTTGACGGGCTTGTTTAGTTGCTTACTGTTTAGTTTAAAACAAACAAGCAAAACAAACACAAGCAAAAGACCAACGCAGCAATTGTTCACATTAATCCTATGTTTCTCCTTGCCTTATCTCCTTTACTGACGGAGGGAAACCTGCTACACCACGCCTGCTGCACTTGAGAATAGCTGGCAAGCTTCGTGACGCTAGATCAAAGATGCCAGAAATTAAAAGCGCAGCAGCTTTCCTGGCTGCCTCGACCAGGAGACGGCCGCCCTCCCGGCCAGCCGCTTCCCTGCGACTGCGGAGGAGCTCACGGGGCACACGTGGGCTGGAGGAGCCTTCCAGTGCTCCCCTCGTCTCCAGCTCTGAAGGGTGCAACACAGTAGCTCAAGAAGTGCAACGAACAGACAAAAAAGAACAAAAACCAAAAAGCAAGCGTGCAAGGCTTGCCTTTCAGATCAAGGGGTTGCCACCGCTGCAGCAGGACAGCCCCTGGAGGATGCTGTCCAAAGGAAAGGGGCAGCCGTGACCGCGGTCCTGTGCAGAGGCGGGTGGGCGCGTGGGGCTGCTCAGCTCACCCACTGCACCCTCTGGGCTTTGTCCCACAGCCCGGGGGAAGTGCCTGCCAAAGCACCAGTGCCGTTTCCTCTGACTCCCCCTGGTCCCTCTAAGGCCCAAACCGGCACAGGTCCTCCTCTTCTGGAGAGCGTTTCTCCCTGTTCCCCTGGGACAGAGGAGACTCGAGTACAGACCTCGGGGTTCTGCACCACAGACTGTGCCTCCCCTGGGAGACAGCAAGAAGGCAGAGAGCTTTAGTTCCACTTCCCACTCAGCACCGACCACGAGTCCCACCTCTAGGAAGGTGCCAGCCTGGGGGAAGCTGCCTGCCTACCCCACCTGGAAGGCTGGCGGCTGCTCTGATGGCTCTGCCACGGACCGCGCACCCCTCCACCTAGCTCAGGGTTGGAGGAAAAGAAGAGGAAAAGAAGGCACAGCTTGAAACAAAAGTTTTGGGGTTCTTCAGCCTGTTTTAGAGAAAACAGCAAGTGGGGGATGCAGGTAACATTGATGTGAAGACGAGCAAGGAACAAAGCCACATTTTAGAGCAAAGGCACAGAGCAGACCACACTCCCACACAGACACCCACTGGCTGAGGGAGAGTTGTCCTGCCTTCCTGCAGAGCAGCACCCGAGGCCGCGTTTTTTGATGTTTTTATAACGGACGGATTGTGGGTTTATTTTTTATGATTTTGCTTCTGCCATTTCAGGACAGCCGTGATCTCCCTGCGAGGCGCAGGGCATTCCCCCAGCGCAGCCAGCTCCTGCCCGGCCAGGCAGGGACGCAGGCGCTGGTACCTGCCTGCTCTCCCCGCAAAGAGCGGCACTACGGCATCGCCGCTGCTGCTGGCAAAACCATCCCTAGCGCTGCTGGCTCCAGCCACAACTTCATGCTCCTCATCACGAGCAGGAGGCAGAACTGCACTCTGAGCGCTCGACTCCTGAAAGACCAATTTTCCACCGCTGGCATTTTCCTGGCCTTTCAAACCGATGCAGCAGTTCTGCAAAGCTGGAGCTGTTCCTTCAGCAAAACTGGAAAAAGACACGAGGGAGATGGGGCAGAGCACATGACTGACTGAGAGGGGAGTTACACAAAGATGAGCAGCCTCAGAAATCAACAGGAATGTTGAAATGCGCGTTAAGAAATAATGCAGCTATAACTTATCTCAATCCTTTATGCCAAGACATTCATCCAGTATATCATAGGGGAAATAGCCAAGTTTTTTCATTAATTTTACAGAATTTCACACAGAATCACAGAATTTCTAGGTTGGAAGAGACCTCAAGATCATCGAGTCCAACCTCTAACCTAACACTAACAGTCCCCACTAAACCATATCCCTAAGCTCTACATCTAAACGTCTTTTGAAGACTTCCAGGGATGGTGACTCCACCACCTCCCTGGGCAGCCTGTTCCAATGCCTCACAACTCTTTCAGTAAAGAAGCTCTTCCTAACATCTGACCTAAAACTCCCCTGGCGCAACTTTAGCCCATTCCCCCTCGTCCTGTCACCAGGCACGTGGGAGAACAGGCCAACCCCCACCTCTCTACAGCCTCCTTTAAGGTATCTGTAGAGAGCGATAAGGTCGCCCCTGAGCCTCCTCTTCTCCAGGCTGAATAAGCCCAGCTCCTTCAGCCGCTCCTCGTAGGACTTGTTCTCCAGGCCCCTCACCAGCTTCGTCGCCCTTCTTTGGACCCGCTCAAGCACCTCGATGTCCTTCTTGTAGCGAGGGGCCCAAAACTGAACACAGTACTCGAGGTGCGGCCTCACCAGAGCCGAGTACAGGGGGACGATCACCTCCCTAGCCCTGCTGGCCACACTATTTCTGATACAAGCCAGGATGCCGTTGGCCTTCTTGGCCACCTGAGCACACTGCTGGCTCATATTCAGCCGACTGTCCACTATCACTCCCAGGTAACTCCAGGTTTACACAAAACTCCAGGTTTACACAAAAGTTGCATTCAGAAAAAGATCCTACCGCCCCAGAAGATCAAAGGAGCTGGCAAACATCCCTCTGCTGGGAGCGCAGTTGCCGTCAGCCCACTCCATTCATTATTTCGTCCCAGACTCGCACGGCATGGATCCCTTGGATCACAACTGAGCTCCAGGCAGAGCCCGAACCCCCAGGAAATTCGTAGCTTGTGTATTTCACTTCAGCCACGGTGATGGAGAGGAAAACGTGCTTTGTGAAGACCACAGTGGATCAAAGGACCGTGGCCACGTTTCCTTCTCACCAGACCTGCAGAAATTGCAGACTGCCCGGTGTTCAACCAAACCATCACTAGAATGGGAAATTATGCAGCACCTCCCTGGAGTTTGTTAAACTGGAGCAAACGAAGGAGAGCCTCCTGAGAGCCAAGCATGAGAGGAATGCTGCCCCGCTCCTGCTCTGCAGGTGCAAACGCTGGAGATGAAGGTGGGGCTGGTGTTTTTGCATTAAAGCCATCGCTAAATCCCAAGCACGTTCCGGGAGGGCTCCGCAGGCGGCTGCTGCGTACCTGCTGGCACCGGCGTTTATCTAGATACCACTTGGGGCCAGCCTCCTTTCCCGACAGCCCTCCCCAGCCCCGGGGACAGGCCTGAAGGACGCTGAGCGCAGAGCGGCTCCGGCACAGGCGGCAGCGGGGGTGTGCTCCAGGAGCCGCGGCTCCCGGCCGCACAAGCAGCACGAAGGCAGGGAAAACAAGCGTGGAAACAACAGGCTCTTATCCGGGCCTGAGCGCCTGCAGTCCCCACAGACAGATCTTATGATCGGCAAAGCTGTCGGAGGCGTCCCTGCGGCAGCCCACCTCCCGGCAGCGGCGCGGCGAGCTGACCCACGCGCCTCCTGGGATCGCCTCAGCGGCGTGGAGCAGGCGGCTCAGCCCTCGCGTGATGATTTCAGAGTTTCCCTCGGACAGCAGCGCCCAGGGCCGGGCAGGAGGCAGCATGAGTCATGCAGGGGACCGCAGGGCCGCCGAGGAGCGGTGCGGAGCTCAGCACCGGGCCGCAGCAGCGTCTTCACCCTCCCACTTGGCTGCTCCCTGCCCCGCAGCCCGCACACAGGCAGGGCCTGCACACCCCAGCCCTGTGCTGCCCTCCTCGTGCTGCCGTGAGGAGAGGTGCCGGCCACGAGCAGCACCAGTGGGGCACGTGGGAGAGCCACCCCTTGCTCCGATGGCAGCCACGGGACCGAAGGCTGTGCAGGAGGGTCTCCAGCCCCCTGACGGCAGCACAAGCTCCCCGTCCGCCCGCGGTCCCCGCAGGGAGGCCGGCAGCCTCACGCCCCTCGCCACCGCTGGGCATCTCGGAGAGGACCCCGGGCCCGGTGCCTCCGCCACTGCGGGACAGACCATGTCCCTGCACCCAGCAGGTCCGCGGCCTGCACGTGACAGCAAAGAACAGGCCGTGCTTGCTGTCCTTTGTTTTCACAGCTGCAAGTTTAGTAGGATTAATGCAATTACTCTTGTTTTTAAAAAATCTGGCCTCAGCACTTCATAATCAGTCTTGGCTGGAGGAACAGAAACTGGATAAAAAAAGGAGGGGGAAACAGACTGCGGAGAGCAACTCAGCGGCTGGTAGGAGTTCTGTGTTCTACGTATATTTAGAAACTTTATCTCAGACTATTTGACTGCTCTTATCATCATTCAAACAACACATGGATGTGACTGTGTTTACCTGAACGGAGAGCTAAGCGACAAAAGAGGATGCCAGCTGCAAAGGAACTTTTTGAACATGCCCAAGAGACGAAAATCCAGCAGTAGCTGGAGGATCACATCTCCCAGAGGAGATCCTGGCACCGGTTAGCAGTCTACGACTCAAAACAAAACCAACAGAAAAGTTCAACATCACCAACACGAAACCGAGAAGTTTCCAAGAGCATTTTCCTCATAATTACCAGGCGCTAACACAACAGTTTGACACAGTTTGAAACATTCGTTAAATGCTTAGTATGAAAAGTAATTGCTGCCTGCTGAATTTCACCAGCAGTTTCAAAGGAGCTTTCATTTTGGAGTGTCCAGTATCTGTAAAACAGAGCAATCTGCTCCTAGGAAAAAAGTTTGCCATTTCTTTTCTATGAACACCAAGGTTCTTCGGACTGCACAGAGACTCTGCAATTCCCAGAACAGCGCTGAGCAGCAGCGGCCCCAGGGACAGGGCCCTGCTCTTGACACCCACGGCAGGGGTGGCAGCGGCACTCCCTTGTGCAGCCAGCAGCTCTGCCGAAGCTCGGCCTGGCCGCACACTGGGGACCACGGCTCGGAGCTCTGCTCCGCTGCCAGGCCCGGCACAGCACCAGCGGAGCAGCGCTGCCATGCCCAGCACCGCGCCGCAGCGCTGCAGAAGCCACCCATGGAACGCCTGCCGGTGAATGGGGAAGCCACATCTGTAGTTACCAGTGCGCTACCAACAGAATTAATAACTAAAATATTCAAAAAATTTCTCAAGAAAAAAGCCAGAAAAGCTGAGTCTTCATGCGGTGACTCAAGAGGAAACTCTTTAGTCAGCAGCAGCGCTGCTGCGAGCCCGTGGACTTTGAGGCACATTACAAAACATGGATAACACCCACATCCTTCCAGGGAACGAGCCAAGAAAGGCAACAGAAGATGGATGGAAAGCTGCATGCGTGTCTCGTGCAGCAGAAGAAAAAATACAGAAACACATCAAAACCATTCAATTTTGTGATCTTGCCTGTCGTGACGATGCAGGCAGCCGAGCTCTCACGAGACAGCCGCGTGCCCGATGTGATTCCCGTGTGGGCAGACAGCTCTGTGCCTGCTCCCGGCCACGATGGGCACTGCTTCTCCGCAGGGGCACAGCCATGTGTGGCACCGTGCTGGGAAGCGGCTCAGGGCACGGACCCAGGCTGGAAAATGCTCCCACAAAACCATGCACGTCGGTTTGTTGTAAGCTGGCTGGGTGCTGGACCGCAGCACGCTCCAGCAGCGTCTGTGTGGGCACAGAGAATGGGCTGGCACCTGCTGCAGCAGGGCAGGCTTCAGACAGAAGTCCTGCCCGGTGCCCCCCATCTCCAAACCCTGCCCTGAGCACCCCTCGAGCAGGTCAGGACATGACCAGAGGGGCTGTGCACAAAGCCGTCCTGCGGCCGGCGGCTGCCCCAGGATGCGGCCAGGCAGGGCAGCGCTGGCACGCGGGGCAGCAAGCTGCATCCAGCCAGGAGCGACATCCAACAAGCGCACAGCAGCGAGCCCCGGGACAGGGGGAAGATATGCCTCGCAACCGGAGCACGCAGATACTGTGCATGCTCCCTTTCCTTCCTGCCTGCATCTCAAGATTAGGTTTTGGGGGGGTGACTCGCTTTGTTTTGTTTGCTTGTTTTTCAGTTTCTGGTTAAGGCACATCTGTTTTAGATTTGTACCACCTTGGGACCTTCCGTTCTGTGCACAGTGCCTAAAGCCCAGGAAAATGAGCGTCTTCACTGCCTGCTGGGCTGCAGGGAGGCTCCCCTCTCCCACCTGCCCCGAGCACGCTCCACGGGAGTAGAAAAGCTCGAGGGAGAACTGTCGGTGGCACGTGAGCTCAGGTCTGCTGTGTTGACATAAAGGCACAGAAAGTATTTTGCAAGGTGAGCACTGCTCCAGAAGTGCTCTAGGGCATGGGGATTTTGGGTTCCCAGCGCCAGAAAGGCAGAGATAGGCGCCTAGAAAAAAATGCGATGTGATTTTTCAGTGAAAATAATCAGGTTTAGTGGGTATCTTTATGCACACCCAATCCTGTCGGTAACCCCAAGGCCAAAGTACTCCCATTACCACTTCTGTAATCGGCGTGGTTTGATACCACTGCCACAGAGCGCTGTGGTCTGTCCCTCACGCAGATGCAGTTACCCTGCTGGCTCTGCGCCTCCCGGGGTCGGTGTGTGCCCCCGCCTGCTCCTGCTGCCACCCCTGCAGCAGCACGGGCAAGCCGCCGGCCCCAGTCCCGCAGCTGTGCTCAGGAGCACGTGGCTCTCTTCAAAGCCTAAGACTTGCATTGTATTACTGCACGCTTCTCCTTGGAGAGGAGAAACATACAGGAAATCAATGGGTCTTGGCAAAATTAGCGTGTCCTCAACTCCCTGAATTTACAGAGTGTACGTGGTTTAAGGCTAGGAGGGGTCTGGGTCTATCCAACATGTCCCCTAAGCAACTTCCTGCTGTTAAGTTGGTCTGCTGTCTTTTCAGACAATGAGAGCTGAGAAATTAGGAGGAAAAAAAAAAATAAAGTTATCTATAGTAACTACACGTGGTTCTGAAAACCTTCCTCTAAGGACCAGGACAAGCGTCGGAACGCAGTGGCTACGACAAGCCAGCAAGGAAGGAAGGACTTTTCTGCACGTGTCAGCGAGCATCTGACCAGCCGTAGCTGGGGGAAACTCACAGCAAGGACGGAGAAGACAAGCAAGGAGCGGAGCAACGCGGGCAGATATTATTGCTAGAGGAGGGTGATGTATTTTCCAGCAAGTCATTTTTCCCCTGCTGAAGTCCAGGAACGGCTTAACACTAACCGCTGTACGGTATTCTGCTCCAGGAAAAAGGGGGAAGGTGTCCCTTCAGCTGGGGGACATCCCGCCACAGCTCTTTTCAGGAGACTTCAGTGACAGAGGGACAGCCGGCAGACTGGGGCCTCTCTTTATTCTCTGTGAAGCTTTCCCAGACTCCCTCAATTTCCAAGGCCAGCAGAGAGGCAGAGTCTGGACACCCGGCTGAGCGCACCCAGCCCCAGTTTGGGCGGCTGCAGACAGGCTCCCTGCCGTGCCCGACACCAAAGATCTCAGGAAGCAGCACGTAAGCTGTTTGTTTTCCCTGATGATGTGCCCCTAAGCTGTTGTGAGGACGAACGCCACCTCCGGACGTGGGGATGGCCCAGCTAACGAGACCTCGTGTGCCGCCCCTGGCTTTGGGAGCCTGGGCTGATCCTGCACCCGTTGGGCCCCAGTGCTGACTGCTGCTCGAGGCCCATGGAAGTGCAAGTGGAGGAGAGAGGAGAACAGAGCAGTTTTTAGCAAGCTGGATGGGTTCGGTGGCAGCTGTGCCACGATCCTGGACGCAGGAGCAGTCTCCCCGCTCTTGCCTATCCGGTGGCATCAGAGGCCGCGTACACACGTCCTGTTTGGGCTCCAGGCTCCCCCCAGCACGCTGGGCAGCTCAACGAGCGGCTTTCCACGAGACAGAAGGGCTCTGTGCGTCCACACGGAAGGTTTCTGTGCACATCTTCGTTAACATGCCATATGCTGGCTCACCACTAAGCTGTCTTTGTGGGACAGGATATTTTAAATGCGAGCTCCTCGGTGCCCAGCTCTGCGGAGTGCAGAGCTAATGTTTGCCTGGAGAGCTCCCGCGGTTTGTGCACCAGCAGACGAGGGGCACGCGTGGGACAGAGCTCCTTCCTCTTCCTCCCTTTTCCAGAGAGCTTTGGCTTTGTTCACACATGGACAAAGCCCAGCATCTGGATCCTAAGCACTGCACCAACAGCCAGAAACCTCATCGCTATGGATTCAAGCCTTTGTTTGCAGCCTTTACATGAAACAGCACACGGGTTTTCCGCACGAATCCGACAGGCCACTGCAGGGCTGCTTTAATCCCGTTAAAATACCACATTTTCTTGACACGCTGCTTTCTGCACTCCAAAGCCCCGAATCCTCGAGCACCTTCCCTGACAGCAGCACCGACATTTGCCAAGAGCAGCGCTGACGGCTGCAGAGCCCCGCGCCCAGCAGCGACCCTGCCCGCACGGCCTGCGGCTGCCGGGGAAGCGGACAAAGGCAGGACCTTCCCCGCGAGTAACCGCCCTCTGCAGAGAAAAGCCCATCCAGCCTCTTCTGCCGCTGACAGCCGTGTGCTCTGCAGGCACAGACACCTCTGCACGTTCTCCGATAGCGCTGCCCTTCCAGGATAAAACACTCACGCTGCCTGGAGAAGCCGATTAACCGGCGTGCAGATTCGTAGGCAATCTGCACAACTTCACGCCACACAGAAACAGGGTTCAAAAGCACTTATGCAACACGGGCATGAGAACTCAAAGCTCTTCCAGCTTCAAAAGGCAGCTAAACCACTGTAGCACTCACGTATTAGTAAAAACAGCCTCTACTTGATATTTATCAAGTTCCATTTGATAGATAATTGCAGGATAAGATCAAAGACCAGGGTAAAGTAGATGCTTTTCCATAGATAAGTGCACAGCAGGATGCAGCAAGCAGAAGAGATCCCCCCCCAAATAAAAGAGCCACGGAAAGAAAGTGATATAAATAAACAATCCTTCCAACAACCCTGATGCTGCCTGGTCATCTGCATCCTAGCACACTTGTTTGCTGCCTCAAGCAGGAAAGCTGCTTGATTTTCACGAAACTAGGATTTCAGACAGAACAGACACAGTTTGTCCGGTGGGTAGCAGTGGCCGGCAGCCCAGGAAGACAGGCGTACGGTGCCGTACACCAGGGAGCCCCAACACCTTTCTTTGCCTTTTCAGCCTGTAAGAAGAGCGACTGCACTTTGAGCCTGCCACGTGTTGCTACGTCAGCCCTCCCTCATGAGAGGTGAGCGCAGGCACCGCGCACCTGAGCTCCCCTCCCTTCCGACCTGCCCCGCACCTCGCGCTGGGGCTCAGCACGGCCCGGGCACTTCCCAGGGCCGAGGCGGCTCCCGACAGAGCTGCCCCCCAGAGCCAGGCTGCGGGGTGCTCCGGCGGTGGCAGGGCAGCATACACAGGAGTAACGCGGTCACTTGGCTCTTCCAGTGAGTCTGAGCGCTTTTGGCACGAAAAGGAAGGGATACTGCCAACTTTGCAACAAAAATCACTCCTGTTTCTGTCTTGAAGTAACCTTTTTCTTTGCTATCTTTGACTTCTAAGCCCAAGCTTAATACAAATGAACAATATTTATCTTTGCTTTAGTCAGTTCTGTTTCTCATTTGGCACCACCTTCCACTCAGTCATCTCTCGGTGCCCTACGCACAGCCAGCCGTGGGTTCTTCAGTCGAGAACAAAGCCCTTACAAGGGAGGCATCGGGACGCGGGCAGCTGCTCAGGAGGGCCGGGTGCTGGGTTATTTCGGGGGGTAGCACATCAGACCTGGCTGGGAAAGCCACCACGCTGCCTTCTCTGAATCCCTCGAAAGGCCGGAGGAGTTCGACGCACTTAGCCCAGCGCTCACACAGATGTCAGCCCGCGCCGTGCTCCCAGCAAAGCGCTGCAGCACCGGCTGCTCACGGAGCTCTGCGGGGCCACCGGCTGCCTCGGTGCTGCCCGCACAGGCGGGACGGCACAAGGGACACCGCGAGGGACACCGCAGGCTGGCACAGGACGGCCCTCCTCCAAGGGCAGCATTCTCAAGCCTGTTCTTAAACAAGTCCTGAAAGTACTCGGAGGACTTGCTTAAGAGTTTGTGCTCGAGGTCACCTATTAATTAGCTACAAATACAGAACCAGTGAATCGACCTACCGGCAAACGTGCTAGAAAAAAAAGCCAGGTGCCATCCGAGTATCTTCAAATGGAAGTCACTGAAAGCGCGTATCAGACAGGTGCTGGAGGCCGGCTTGTGCTGTTAGCCCTGAAGTGACACCGAGTAGGGTGGGTTTGGGTTTTGTTTGTTTGCTTTCTGCTTTAGCCTCTCGAGATTCTGCTAGACGGCTCCTGCCTGGCCGGTAGGTTGCCGCTAGACTTCCTTGCCCAACAGGTAGGTTGAGGCAACTCGAACTTTCAAAACCAACACGACCAGCAGCCAAGACACGAACAACCCACGTCTTCTATCAGACAACTCAAAGCCACCCGGCGTGCGAACCATTACGTAGTCACACTCACTTGTTTTTCCTATTACTTGGCAAACGGAAAACAAAAGGCCACTTTGGGCAGTTTCAGGTTTTTGAACCTCACCGTGGACTGTTCCCAGGAGACCACGCAGAGGCACCGCCGGCCGCTTCCCCACCGCGGGGAGCCACGCTCCTCTCCTGGGTACTCTGCGCGGACGCTGCTGCCCTCGGGTGATTCCCGAGGACGCGCGTGCTGACGCCCAGGCTGACTGCGTCGCGCCCGGGTCCCTGGGTCTGCGGCTCCCATCACGGCGCCCGGCAGGACAGCCTGCCAGCTAGAGGCTGCAGGAGCTCGGCACTTCTACGAGCCCGTGAGCAAAGCAGGGGATTGAAATCTTGTTTCACTTCATTCGCCAGCCAGACCAACAAGACAACAGAACTCTGCGCTCCGGCCGGGGAATCGATGCCCTGACCAGTCTGGCCCAGGGTTTCAGCGGCAGCGTGCCTCACCCAGGGAAAAGCACAACGCGAAGGTCACTGCCTCTGGATCGGCATCGCCTGCGCCTCGCTTTTAGCGGCCTGAGTCCCTCGCACATCGCTCCACCTCCCTCGCAAGTTCTCTCCCAAACTTTATTTCAACCCCACCCTAATAGCCACTTTATTTTTAAAATGTTAATGTCAGCTGTCGGTTACAGACAAGCGAAAACCTGCTGTGTCCTCCTGTAAACACTAATTGTGAGTCTGCGGTGACTGCTAATGAGCGTTCCGGGACAGAAACCTTACAACTCCTCAGATAACAGGTCTGCTGAGAGCAATCACCCCCATGAACGCTTCACCCTTAACGAAGACCTCTCACTCTCTCTCCTGGCATGGCTGTCATTATCTTTGCCTCCCAGCTGCTGAGGGACGCGTCCCACAGCTCCACCAAGGAGCAGGGATGAATCATCCCTCACCGGGAAGTGGGGCTCAAGGTGCAACGAGACAGCTCCTGGCCCCAGAACCCGAACTACAGCCCTGCCTGGACAGGATTCAGAGGGGAAGGCACCAGTACTTTTGCAAGCCCCCGGCTGCCACGGATGAGGTGGGAGCCACAGGGGCTGGCCGAGCCCACTGGTGGGTGGGCAGCACCCGGGCACCCTCCCAGCCTGTCCCCGGTGGGCTGGAGCACTTCCTGCGCCTGTTTGCTCAGCTTCGGCCTGGAAGACAAAACAAGAGCACGCCCACATCATTGCAGGCAAGAGATTTCAGGTTTCCTGACTTCTGGGGGTAAACCGTGCCATCTGGTGAACGCGGCTTCTCCCCACTTCTTCCCTTCCTCCCTCGCCAGCCAGTCTGGTGGGAAGGGTCTGCTGAGCCAGCGAAATCCCAGCGCGGCGTGCACCCAGAGAGCCTGCACGAGGGCTTACAGACATTAAAAAGGGAAACTGTTTTGACCAAAGCAATTAGGAAAGAGCAACGTATTTACCTTAACAAAGAGGCTCGTTGAAATCCTTTTTATTTTTTTATTTTTTCCCCCTGGACCAGGCAGAGATTTGGGGATTTCTGTTGCACATCGGCGTCTTGCAGCGCAGCAGCGTCTGCTGTTTCAGTCACACTAGCTTTTGTCATCGCTGTTTTCCAGATGGGCACACACAGGCTATTCCAGTCATGGCCTTGATAACAAGGAAGCTCTTAACAAAAGGGCAGCATCTAAACCTATTAATACCAACTAGAAATCAGCGAGCTGATGAGGAAAGCAGCGTGTGAGCAGACCTTGCGCTGCAGATATTTGTTTTGGTCTTCACTTGGTCTGATGGAAGCGCAGCATTTGTAGACATTGCGCTATCTTTTCTGGCTGTTTTAACACGCTTCTGAACAAATGACCCCCTTACAGTCACCACTGAAACCTGCATTCCAGTTGATATAATTCTCATCATTATTTAAAAAGAAGGGGAACAAAAGGGGGAAAAAACAGACAAGAAGACAAACTACAGGGTGTTTCTGGTCTGCCGTCCCTCACTCCAGCAGCAGGCCATCCCAGGGAAGAGCCCGTGGCAAAGAGGTGACCGGTGCCGCCCCCGGCCCCCCTCCACCTGCTCTGTGGTGTAACCAGACCACGGGGCACCTTCCCCAGACATGGGATTGCTCTCCCCAAGCAAACGCCGTGCCTGGGAGCCTTCAACAGGCTGAGCAGCTGGTGCCCCGAAGCCCACGGAGGCAGCACTCACGCAGGAAGCTCGTTTCCAGCTGCGGTGCCGGCAGCAGTACGTGCTCCAGCCTGGGACATCCACCGCGGTGGTTCCCTCCTGCCAGCATCTCCCGCTGCCTGAGGTCTGCCAGCCTTCCTGACCCCGGGAGCAACCACCACCCGACGGGCACAGGCGGGCCGCACTGCGCTCCCCATAGCTGCTATGGGGCAGGGTGTAACGTAAACCCTCCAGGAACGGCTCTGCACCGCTGTACGCTGGAAAGGGGAGCTCTCTCCAGCGCTCTGAGAAGCCAAGCCAGCGGCGCGTGGCTGCCCGTGCCCAGCCGCAGCACCTCGGAGGCGGGCGAGCCCCGCGCAGCGAACGCGGCTGGCAGGGGACGGAGCCCCGGCACCCCGGGGACCCCCGGCACCCCGGCACCCCGGGGACCCCCACTCACTCCTGATGGCGGCGATGAGCGCGTTGCCGTCCTTGATCACGTCCTTGATGAACTTGTTGGTGCGCTCCAGCTCCTGCTCGTAGCACTTGAGGCGCTCTCGGAAGTCGGGGCTGTCCAGGTAGCAGTCGCTGAACTCCAGCGGCGGGTGCCCCATGGCTGCCCCGCGCCGCAACCGGGCGCCGGCCGGGCGGGCAGGCGGCGGGGCGGAGGGGCGGGCGGAGGG